>NC_056735.1:380057563-380245839 GCF_019279795.1 Protopterus annectens
TTTGAATCTATATATGCTAGGCTTCTCAAGGGTAGATTTTAGTACTATATATATATATATATATATATATGTGTGTGTGTGTGTGTGTGTGTTGTAGTGTATATCTATCTATATATCTGTAGATTTTATATATATATATGTGTGTGTGTGTGTGTATATATATATATATATATATATATATATATATATATATATTTATATATATGTATATGTATGTATCTGAGTATGTAGTTCCTTGCCTGATCTGTAAATTCATTTTCAGATCACAGTTTTGTAGGCTTCTGCAGTAAAATACATAGACGATATTATTTTCAGCACTTTTCACATCTGTGCGTCATAATATGACCTTCGTACCTAGTGCCTCAAGTCTGAGTCAAGTCTGCTAGCTTCTCCATGTTCCTTTGACTAACTCCAATATAGTTGGGGCCTGTCACAGAGCCTGAGGGGATCCTTTGGGTCTTGTCTGTAACCATCAATTGGGGAACTTTACTGTTTTGTACCTTGTTACAGAGTTACATGTATTGATAACGTATCTAAGTACGATTGTAGATTTTTTTTTAGTAAGACTCATTGCTCCTACTACTATTGGAGTTGTCTGGGTATCTTTCTTCCACATTGCTGTCATTTATGCCTCCAAGTCCTGATGTTTTATGACTTTGTGTTTCTCTGTGTGAGACACTGTAGTCAATGGGTGTAGCGATTTCAATGATCAATGCTACTTTTGACTTCTTTTTATGGACCACTATATCTGGTTTTCTCGCATCTGTCTTTTGAAACATTGGTAATGGCTGATCCCATGTGATGTAGACTTTATCATTTTCTATGATACTTTATGGCTGATGTTTCCAGTGTTTTTCAGCTACTTCAGTATTATAATGTTTGCATAATCCCCATTGCAACAGTCTTGCCACATTATTATGCCTTTCAGTATACAGTCCTTATGCCATTAGTATATCACAAACAGCCACGAGGTGTGCAACTGTTTCCGGTTCTGTTTTACAAAAACCTACATTTGTCTATTTCTGCCACATGTTCAATGGACTTTGTAAACCAACGTGTGCGTAGCCCACTACCTTGGGCCACCAGTATTAACCTTTCATTTTTTGGGTTGAATTTGCTTCTCCTTAACCATTCCTGCATTTGATCCTGATCAACATGGGGTTCTTCCAGGAGCTTTCCATACTTGCAACTATTGTCATGAAAGGAGATACTGCCAGCCCAGCTATCTGGAATTTTGTAAATAATTATATGTCATTTGTGAATATCAACATGATTCATATAAACTACTTGTGTTACAAATGTATTAGAAGTGTATGTCAGGTGTATATCAAACTGCTGGTACACAAGTGTGCGTTGAAAAGGTTTTTGCAAAGTGCTTAAAATGTAACCACAGTGTGCCCTGCTGGAATAGAACAGAAATGTACCCGCACTATTGTAACTATAACTGTTTAGATGTATATATTTTAATAGTGGAAACTGTAATACAGAAGGTTGGCTTCAGAAAAATAGCTGGAATTAAATTACTTTATGGCTAGGCCATAAAAAGATGTTATCTTTCAGTTTCAGTGCAGCAAGAGACACAATGTCTAAAACAAGGGAGCTTTCTGTATTGTCTTGGAAGTGTTTTATTGCTTTATGACTGCCAACATTTGTCAAAGATCTGAGGTCTATGTAGTTTCACAGGTAGATGCTAAATACTTCTAGCTTCTACCAGTTCGGGGGGGGGGGTCATCTGGGATGGAGTCAGTTGACAAGAAATGAGATCATTCTGCAAGCTATCCCAACAGTAATATTTGAGCTAATAATTTAAGAACTCTCTGAGAAAGACAGAGAATTCTTTATTCTGTCTTGGACCAGACAACATCAAGATCCATTCACTACACATCTGCCTTGCTGTGAGTAAGTCAGTCTAGGGAACAGTATAATTCTCTTAGATACAGTCAGGAATATAGCAACACTCAGTTTAGATGCTTTTCTTTATTTACTTGAGACTGTCCTGCAATGTTTTAAATATTTCCTGTGATTTTGAACTTTGATGTCACTGTAAATACATACTGAGCATTTTCTTGTACTTTTATTATTTATTATTAAATATACTTAAACCTTTCATTGTGGCTGATATGTCTAGAGATATTTAAGTTCTGAGAGTAGCTGCATATTTAATCTGAAGTAGTTTACTTCATTTGGTCTTCAACCTGAGGGATACCGGATCCATATTGTATCCTAGCCGGCAACTTTACTAGCATCTGCTCTGAGCTCCAAGCTCCTACCCTTACCCATAATACACCTCCACTACCTTCCAACCCCCAGATCTCGTTTTCCGCCTCTAGCTGAAGCATCGTGATCTCCAGAGCTCCAGGCTGTAAGTGGGTGTAAAACTCTTAGAAAGTCTCTTTTTTCTCTCTAACTTTAGGTAGTGATAGTGTAGGTTCCCCTTTCTCCTCCCCTCACTTGGTGCTTCAAGTTTTCTAATTTTAGAGTTGTTAGCTTAGTTTAGAGACGTTGGTGTGTGTTTTTGCTTCCCCCCAGTGTGTTCTGTGTGTGAGTGTGGTGAGTGGGTGTTTTCAGTGAGAAAGAAATAATTTTTTTGTCAGTTATTCTTTCCACCAATACTATGGCTGATAAGCTGATATTTAAAAGATTCACTGAGTGTGGCCATGAGTTATCCCCTGCGGATGGCCACACTCTGTGTTATGTGCTTGGGCGTGGCCCATCTTAGTACAGACTGCACTGTATGCGCAGGGTTTAACCCGTGCACCATTAAAGACAGGAAGGCCAAGTTGGCCCTGAATGGCCGCCGCCTTCCCCCTTCTTGAGACAGTTGCTTCGGCTTTGGTCACAACGGCTGCTGTGGCTGCCTCTCCTTCTTCTCTTCCCCTGGCGTCTCCTCCCTCCCAGGCTGGGACTCAACCTCCTGTGCAAAAGCATGAGGAAGCAGAGTGATAAAGGGGCAGAGAGAAGGAGTGAGAGTCCAAGTCGAGGGAAAAATGTAAGAGGTCTCCGGACCTCCCTTCATTGGTCAAGACTCTTAGGATCCATGACTCCCCTCGGCTCCGATCTCTGAGGTTTTCCCTGCAGCCGGAGGAGACACACCCTGCATCTAGGGTCTTGGTGCCCCGACCCACAAGATCTGAGTCCGTGGCCTCATTGAGGTCCACCTGTTCTTTATCTGAAGCTGACATGGATAAAATGATGAGGAGGCTCATTCGTACTCAGATCCAGATGGGGGTCTTGCCAGCCCCCTCTCCCTCAGGAGGGGGGAGCTTACTTCCTTTTTTCCACCGATTTCTCCTTCTCCGATCCGTCTATTGAGTTCAGAGTATTCGGATCCAAGGATGGCTTTAGTCAGGGGGCGGCGCTGAAGGTACCTGGTTCCTCTATGCCGACAGCTGCCTGGAGCATTTCAGATCCGACCAGCTCGGATCCGAGCTGCTCTTGCAACCGAAGCTTGGATGTCGGATCCGAGGGAGTGGAACTTTTTTCATCGGCTCCACCTTTGTTGGGCCAAGTTCCCTTCCTTTGAGCTTTGTCCACTTCGGGCCTGGCTCAGATTCTCTCATCGGATCTGGGGAGACTGGCCTCCTTATTGGTTCCACAGGAGGTTTGTTTTCCCTCTGCATTCAACATTGTAGAAAGGGCTCTGTCCTCTGGATCGAGACCCCTAACTGTCCCCTTGGACTCTGCCCCGACCCCCTCGGCTCTCTCTACGATTCCCATCATTTTACCAGAGGGACAGCCCATGCTCGAGGAGCTCCAGACGGTTCCCCCTGAGGAACAAGCTGCTTGTGAGTTCCCTCCCAAAGAGCCCCACTGAAGAGGTGCATCGCACGCATACATGCAAGAGGAGGCACTTGGACTTCCCTGAGTCCCTCACTGAGGATACGGACTTGGATGATGGGGAATGTTCTCCCAGGTCACCTCCCAAGGATGTCTCCTTTGGAGACATAATGGAAATCCTTCTCCAATGCGGAGGTTGGTCTGCCCTCAAACCTTCTTCTGATGAGTCCGTGTGCCTTGAGGCTTTCGGCACGGGCCCATCTACTTCCTGGGTGTCCCGTCCCACAGATCCCTTGGTGGACCTGGTGACCTCGTGGGCATGGAATGAGCCAGACACCATGGAACCAATTCCCAAAAGACCTCACAAAATTTGGAGTCCACCTTCTGATAGGCCGGCATGGAACAAGGGCTCCCCCGAAGATGCTATGGTGGTAGCAGTAGCCACAAAGAAGGAACTGGCCCAGGAGAATTTCTCTGTTCATCCTCCTGACCGAGAATTGTGGATGATGGACCACCTAGGGAAGCAGGTTTATGCTTCAGCTACCTTTTCTATTAGGGCGCTGAACTACATGGCCCATGTCACGAGACTCCAAAGTGACCTGGTAAAGGAGCTGGAAGAGTCTTCCCCCTGAGTCCATGTCGCAGGAGGACAGAGTCTCATTCTCCACGAGGATGGCCACTTTGAAAGCAGTCTCCAACACGTCCATGCACCTCCTTTCACATACTACCGAAGGAGCGGCTAGGGTGGCTGGGTCCGGCGTGTCCATGAGGCACAACACCTGGCTCAGATTATGTCCGTTCTCGTACCCTTTCAAGGCGTCATTTGCCAATGCCCCTTATGACAGCTCTACTCCTTTTATATGACCGTCAGAGACGTTAGTCCAGAGTGAGAATGATGGGAAGATGCTGTCTGCCATCAGGATCCGCTTCTCAAACCCTCAAAGGTCCTTTTCCCGGAACCAGAGAGGGCAAAAGAAGATGTGGTTCCGGAAGTCACAGTATTCCCAGGACACTCAGGGCTCTTCTTCCCCCAGAGGCAGAAGGGGACAGAATGGATGCTGGCCCAGAGGCAGTGGGGGTCTGAGGAATTTTGGGTCTTGAGAACCTTTCTCAGACAGAACCAGGCAGCACCCCTGAGGGGTGGCCCAACTGCTCTACTCTGGAGGCAGTCTGGGGATGATTGTTCTTGCACCTGGCGGTATGGGAGTCCATAACATCAGACCGCTGGGTGCTTCAGATCATATCCAGAGGATACTCTATCCCCTTTGTGGGTCCCCCCAAATCTCCCAAATACCTCCGGGACATACCACCCATACAATGCGAGGCAGCAGCATAGGAAATTTCCAAGCTGCTAGAAAAATGAGCCATCGAAACCGTCCTCCCAGATCAGTCTGGATTGGGCTTCTACTCCGGGTTCTTTTTGGTGCCAAAGAAAATGGGGGACTTAAGGCCCATTCTGGACCTTTCTACCCTGAGCCTGTCAATTGCCAAAAAGAAGTTCTGGATGGTCTCACTACATTCCATCATGCCGTACCCACAAGCGAGCAACTGGATGTGCTCATTAGACCTCCAGGATGCTTACTATCACATAAAAATGCACAGAAGCTCCAGGAGGTTCCTCCACTTCTGGCTAGGAGTCCATCATTAGCAATTTCAGCCCTACCCTTTGGTCTCACCACAGCCCCCAGGGTTTTCACCAAAGTGATGGCGGTGGTAGCGGCTCACCTGAGGCTTCAGTGGATTCAGGTCTATCCATACCTGGATGATTGGCTCCTCCCTGCTCCCACCAGGCATCTACTCTCCCAAACCAGGGATTATTTCTTAATCCTTGCCCTGCATTTGGGGATCACAATCAGCGCATCCAAATCACTCCTAGATCCTGTACAGGTGATAGACTACATTGGCACAAGGATAGATACTTTACAGTGCAAAGTCTTCCTGACCTCGGAGAGGGTACAAAACCTGAGGATGCATGTCTCTCTAATCTACCATTCTCATCTCCCAATGGTGGAATCAGTGTTGAGGACCTTAGGTTAAGTGGCGGCGACCATAATGTTTTTCCTTTTGGGCCTCTCAAAGGAGTTTAGACCACTTCACGGCTACTATTTCTGCCATTCTTGATTTTCTAGCTGATATTTTTCACAACAGAGATAGTTCTTCTACTGTCAAGGTTCAGTTGGCTGCCATTTCTCATTTTTATGTGGGTGAGAATTCTGCCTCTCTAGTCTCCTCCAGACTGTGTAAAGTCTTTATTAAAGGCACCTTTTTGTTACACCCCCCCCCCCCCCAGTCAAGGATCCTGTTCCCCCATGGGACCTTACTGTGGTCCTTCAAGCTTTGGTCACTCCGCCTTTCGAACCTGCTCGACCGCAGATCTGAAATATCTATCTTAGAAAACAGCATTTTTGGTGGCTATTATCTCTGCCAAAAGGGTTTCAGAACTGCAGGCCTTGTTCATCAAAGTTCCTTATATGATTTTTCACAAAGATAGGGTTTCCCTTCAGACCAATCCATCCTTCCTTCCTTCCTAAGGTGGCATCTCTAGTCAATATCAATCAGACCATCAATTTTCCTGTGTTCTTTCCTAATTTTACTAACGAGATGGAATACAAACTCCACCTGCTTAGATGTTCATAGGCAGTTACGATTCTATTTACACAGGACACAAAATTTCCGTAAATCTGATCAATTGTTTATGTCCTTCTATAAACCTTTTTTGGGGAAACCTGTCTCCAAGGTCACTATCGCTAGATGTATTTCTTCATGCATCCTTCAGGTCTCTAAAGACAGAGGCATGTCTCCGCTGGGTCAGGTGAGAGCTCATTCCACTAGATCAATGGCTACAGCTGCGCCTTTTATGGTCTAGAGTTTCTTTGGATGATATTTGTTCTGCAGTTACTTGGTCCTCATCTCATGCATTTATTTCTTATTACAATTTGGATTTGACTTCCAGAAGGAGAGCACCCTTTAGTTCCGCGGTGCTCCAGAATATCCTTCCATGAGGGCCTCCCAGGAGTTTAGTTGCTGGGGACTCTGTCCCACAGGTTGAAGACCAAATGAAGTAAACTATTTCAGATAAAGAAATCATGTACTCACCATAACGTTCCATCTGAGTAGTTCTGCTTCATTTGTCTTCAACGTCCCTGCTTCCTTCCCCCAGACCTTGGCATATGAACAGCCTACGGGCTGCAGTTATAGGTCACAAGTATTTTTTTCAGGTCGGGTTATCAGTATAAGATTCAGCAAACTCGATCTGGGGGTTGGAAGGTAGTGGAGGTGTATAATGGGTAAGGGGAGGAGCTTGAAGCAGATGCTAGTAAAGTTGCCGGCTCGGATCCGATACGGATCTGGTATCCCACAGGTTGAAGACAAATGAAGTAGAACTACACAGATGGAACTTTATGGTGAGTACATAACTTCTTTTTTGGTGACATTGTGTAGGCCACTCCTAATAGCCTTGCTGTTGGTCAAACTACCATTTTTATTACTAGTAACATTGCACAGTAAGATTGGACACCCTTTATTAAGGGCCTTAAGGTAGCTGATAAGGGGTTCTGGTGGCAGTGATAACTACCTTATAGTCTGGGCAGAAGGGGTATAGCTAGTAAACCTGTGCTAACCTTTCCCAGGTGTGTGTGTGTGTGTGTGTGTGTGTGTGTGTGTGTGTGTGTGTGTGTGTGTAAAACAAATCTCCAAGAGTGTGTGTGTTAGGTACTTGGGCAGGGACACAAAGCACTGGTTGGACAGAGAAAGTGTTGGAGGACTTGTCTTGGAACCCTGGCTAAGGACCCAACGCTATAGCTCTGTTAGTGGGTAGTCTTATTGGGGATGTGGAGAAAGAGGGCAAAACCAACCTTGGACTGACTGTGGTCTCTGTGTGCTCTTAAGGGTAATTGCACTTGATGCAGAGAGCTGCATCTGGAAATACTGTGCGAGTCCTTGTCTTCCCAGTGTACGTCCCCCACTGGTGCTACTGGTGAGTATTGATGCTCCTTGATTACCAGTCCAGAGGTGGTGCGTCACAACTATATTTATGCATTTTCCAGATTTCTTCCCTTCTCATCCGATCCTTTACCTTATATTCTTTCTGTTGTTTTTTGGCACATTCAGTTGCTGCTTGATTTTTATCTACTTCTATTTTAAATTCCATTCCTGTTTGACACCGATATGTTTCTGCTAGACTAAGAAGAGAAGTCATCTTAGATTTAGTCTCATCATGTTTCAAAACTTTCACTACGTTTGGGTCTTGTGAGGTTAGCAGATATGTATGCAGTCCCACGATTGCAGATGTATACATGTAATCAATTTCAAGGAGGCCCATACCTCTTTCGAAACGGGGAATATATAATCTTGGTATGCACTGATTTTTTTTATAAATCATCTGATGAGGATGAAGCATCCTTCTTGTTTTCCTGTCTAATCTATCCAGCACCTTTTGGGGCCAGTCAGTCATCCAAAACTGTAAGTTCAGACAGGAAGAGCAAATTGGTTTATAGCTTGAATTTTGTTCATAGATGTCAGTGCTGTGCTTTTTTCAGAATTAAAGTCTTCTAAAATATTCCTTACCAAGTTTTATTTGCATTCGTTCATGTTTTATTGTTGATCCTTCATCAATTCCCAAATATTTATGCACGCCCTCTTGCTCAAGTTCTTTTAAGTCACAATGTTAAGTTGTCATTCTCGCCTTCATTCTTGCTGGATGGGTTCGGAGCTGATCCTCGGCTCCGGCTCGGCCTATACTATAGCTCGAGAGCTATTTTTACTGGCTCGAGGCAGCCCTATATCCCACAATACCATGCCCTAACTCCCCAGATCTTGTTTGCTGCTTCGCTGCGAGGTTGCGTTTTTACCTGCTCAGGTCAGTGTAAAAATTTTTTTCTTTTTGTGAGGACTTTTAAAATTTAAGGTTAGTTTTCCCTATCTGTTCATTATCTTACCCTTAAAAGCTTATTAACAGTTTTCGTTAAACCCCCCCCCTCCTTTAGTCAAATTGATAAACGGGCCTTTGGGCTTTAGTTTTTCTATAGTTATCCATATAGTTTGCCCTTATTGAGTGGGTGTGTGTGTGTTTTCCTAGTCAGCCCTTTAACTTCTCCCCTTGTGTGAGTGTTTGAGTGAGTTGTGTGTGCTGACTGTGTTATGTTGCTAGTGTCCACTATAATGTCCAAAAACACTAAAGTGTCAGGATTCAAGAAGTGTGACTCATGCTGTCAGAAGATGTCTCTGACAGACGGTCACACTTCTTGCGTTTATTGCCTGGGACCCTTGCACCTGCAGGACTCTTGTTCTGTTTGTCATGGATTTAGTCCAAGAGTCCTGCAGGAGCACCGCAATAAGCTAATTTTGAGGGGCTTATTGAAGCCTGATGACTCCCTGTCTAAGTCTGACTCTGGGAAGTCGTCCAAGCCCGCCAAACCCTCGGCTCCAGTTCTTAAGTCGACGGCTGGCGGAACTGAAAGTGCTCCGACATCGGCTCCAGTCGGATCCGATGCGAGCAAGACTTTGCCAGCTCCGAAACCCATATCGGAGCTGACAACAGCGTGAAAGCGCTCCAGGTCACCCTCCGTAGAGTCCATTCATTCGGCTCCAGGATCGCCCTTACTGTCGGAGTGGAATCATAGGACTCATTCCTCCAGGTCTTCCAGGCTGCCTGACCATGACATTGAGAGGGTGGTCAGTAGATTCCTCAAGTCTCAGGCACTGGCCCAAATACTCCAAAGCCCATCTCACCAGACTGTGGCTCCCTCGGTGCCAATTTCGATTCTTCCTCCGACTCTTCAGTTGAGCTCGGAGCTGGAGTTTGTTGGAACTGGGACCTTACCCATGTCGGGGCCGATACTACCACCTTCGGCCCCGGCTCCGACCTCTTCATTGGTGCCATCTGTGGAGAGGTCCGGGCGCCGGGACTCCATCGTCGGCTCCAAGGGTGAGTGGCATCGGACCCTTGTCCGACCCCGTTCTCCCCCTCGGAGCGTCGACACTGGTTAGTTCGGCCCCGACATCATTCTCGGAGCCTTCTCTGTCGGCGCCGGGAGTGGTCCTGGTATCCTCGGAGCCAGGACTTTCTTCTGTGCCGGGTAGGGGAGCCTTTGAGGTGATGATGAGCGTGCTGGATCCGGTGTCCGCTCTAAGGTTGGTTCCTTCAGCTCCTCCCTCTACAGTGCCTGTTACGGTCTCTGGTCATCCTCTGGCAATTGATAGCAGAGATCCAAAGCATAGGGTACCCACTTTGGGTGTCTCTTCTTTGTCCGAGGCCTCCCCTGAAGCTTCAGGGGAACCCCCTAGGAAAAGAAAGTGCAAGAGGAAGCACGTAGACTCTCCCGAGTCTATCACTTCGGACACCGACTTGGATGAGTCGGAGGGTTCCCCGAGATCCCCCTCTGAGGATGTCTCCTTTTCAGACATCCTAGAGATCCTGAAACAGAGGGGGAATTGGTCCACCCTCAAACCCTCCGAGGACGAGTCGGTTTACCTTGATGCTTTTGGGTCTCACCCTTCCACCTCCTGGGTGTCCCCTCCTTTCGACCCTCTGATGGAAGTAGTGGCCAGAAAGGCGTGGGCAGCTCCTGAATCAATGGAACCTACCCCTAGGAGGCCTTCTAAATTTATTTCTGCTCCGGTAGACAAACCATTTCTGACCAAAGGTGTATCGGTAGATGCTATGGTGGTAGCAGCCACCACTAAGAAGGAATTAGCTGATCCTTCTGTACCTGTTCATCCTCCTAATAAGGACTATGGACAGGTACGGTAAGCGGACATTTGCTTCAGCGACCTTTGCCATGCGGTCGCTGAACTATTTATGTCATTTCACCCGCCTTCAGAGAGATTTGCTCAAAGAACTGGGTGAAACCATACAGGATCCTTCTGCTGCGGGGTATCAGGACAAGATTAACTCCCAGCTGGCTACCCTGAATTCCAGTGCCAACTCCTCCATGCGGCTTATCTCTTATGCAGCCGATGGAGCGAGTAGGGCTGCAGGCACAGGTGTTGCGTTAAGACGTCACGCCTAGACGCAACTGTAATTTTGCTGATCCCTTCAAGGCGTCCTTCACCAACACTCCCTTTGATGGTTCAGAGTTGTTTGGACCTCAGGTGAAGAATACCCTCACCAGGTGCAAGCAAGATGGTAAGACTCTCTCTGCCATGGGAGTCCACTTTTCCACACCATCTAGACCATACCCTAAAGGTCAGAAGGGTGGAAAGATGTGGTTCCGCAAACCACAGTGAGTCGAGCCTGCCACACGTGGTGAACTTCCCCCCAGAGGCAGAGGGGGGAACAATAATAGATGCCGCCCCAGGGGCAGAGGGGGTCCACAGAACCAGGGTTCCAGGGAATCCTTCCCTGACCAACCCTTTCAGCATCCCTGAGAAGCTGCCCGACTGTCCACCTTCGGAGGCAGTCGGGGGAAGATTATCTCTGTACCCAGAAGCCTGGCAATCCCTCTCTCAAGACAAATGGATACAGTCGATCATATCCAAGGGTTACAAAATCCCCTTCATTTCCCCTCTGATCCAACCGCCAAGACCCCTCCCAGATGTACCACCCGGACAAAGGGGTCAGGCACAGCTAGAGATAAAAAAGCTGTTGGAAAAAAAGAGTCATCCAGGCAGTCCCAGCAGACCAGCTAGGATCCGGAATCTACTCCACGTTCTTTTTGGTACCAAAAAAGACAGGAGACTGGAGACCCATTTTGGACCTCAGCAGACTGAACAAGTCTGTGCAGAAGACAAAATTTCGGATGGTAACGCTGCAGTCCATTCTGCCCTTCTTGGGCAGAGACAACTGGATGTGCTTGTTAGACCTTCAGGACGTGTACTATCATGTAAAGATACACAGGCGCAGGAGGTTTCTCCGCTTCCGGCTGGGAGCCAGTCATTACCAATTCAGAGCCCTGCCCTTTGGTCTCACCACAGCCTCCCGGGTGTTCACCAAATGTTTGGCAGTGGTCACGGCTCACCTGAGACAAAAAGGATTCCAGGTGTTTCCATATTTAGACGACTGGCTCATTACCGCTACCACCAAGCAGCATCTTATCTTAGCCAGGGATTACACCATTCGCATTTGCAACAAACTAGGTATTTCCATAAATTTCTCAAAATCCTCCTTGTCAATGTATAAACTTCATAGGTGCTGTGTTAAACACCAGAGAAATGTCTGCAACATTACCACCTCAGAGAGTGACAGACATACTGCGGAATGTTCAGTTTCTGTTTCAGTCCAACAGAATTCAAGTCAAGTTAGTACTGAAAACATTAGGCCTCATGGCAGCGGCGATTCTCCTTCTCCCCTTAGCCCGCTTCCACATGAGAATTCTCCAGTGGATGCTTTTTTCACAGTGTTCCTGTCAACAGCTACCAATGACTCACAACATTTTGATAACCCCAACTTGCAAAAAACACCTCTCCTGGTGGATGGTCTCCCCTCAACTTCTTCAGGGCAGACCCTTTGTTCTTCCCCCTCCAGTTGCCACGGTGACAACGGATGCCTCCCTGATTGGGTGGGGGTGGGGGGCACTATCAGGGCAGGACTGTCCAGGGCACATGGCAGCAATTAGAATGCCACCTGCACATAAATGTCCTGGAGATGAGAGCAGTGCTTTTATCGTTGCAAGCCCGTCAGGACTCTCTTCCCATGGGGACTATAGCAGTTCAAACGGACAATATGTCTGTAGTGCGGTACATAAACAAGCAGGGCGGAACAAAAATCCTACCCCCTATGTCGAGAAGCACTCAGACTTTGGCAGTGGGCGATCTCCTCTCAACGGTTTCTGATAGCAATGCACATCCCCGGGAGGTCCAACGTCATAGTGGACAGACTGAGCAGAACAATTCTCATGCCTCACGAGTGGTCTCTCAATCAGGCGGTACCAGAGAGAATTTTCCAGAAGTGGGGCCAGCCTTTCTGCGACCTTTTCACAACACCTCAAAACAGCAAGTGCCTCGACTTCTTCACACTCTTCCCTCTACCAGGCCATCCCCCTCAGAGACGCTCTTGCCCACGATTGGCCTCGGGGTCTTCTGTACGCTTTTCGCCCTTTTCCGTTGATTCCGCAGTTAATTCAGAAAGCAACCGCATTGAGATCCAAAATGATCCTCATTGCTCCGTACTGGCCTCGACAAGTATGGTTTCCGTTCCTGCACCGTTATCTACTGGAACAGCCCTGGCATCTGGAACCATTTCCAGACCTTTTGACCCATCTGAAGGGCAAGCTGCACCAGTCTCTTCAGTCCCTCAACCTCACAGCTTGGTTGCTCCACTTCCAACCATAGCCAGGTTTCCCTTTATTTCTCTTCCTGTCCGTGATATAATTCTTGCCTCCCATAAGTCCAATACTAGGAAGACTTATGCGAGTAAATGGAAGCATTTTTCATTCTGGGCAGAAGCTAGGTCCTTAGATCCTTTTAATGCACCAATTCATAAAGTTCTAGATTTTCTGGTGGAGCTTTTTCATTCAGGGTCATTGTCGGCCACTATCAGAGTACAACTAGCAGCCATTGCCAATTTTCATGTAGGGCTCTCGGAAACCAATATTATGTCCCATAAACTCTGTAAAGCTTTCCTCAAGGGCATCTTCTTGCTCAGACCTCCCATTAAGGATCCTCCTCCACAATGGGATCTAAATTTGGTGTTAACTTCATTAATTCTCCCTCCGTTTGAGCCTGCAGCTTCTTGTTCCCTCAAGCTTCTCTCTTGGAAAACTCTGTTTTTGGTGGTTATAACATCTGCCAGAAGGGTGTCGGAACTTTTTCATAAAGACAGGGTAGCTGTCAGAACGAATCCTTCCTTTCTACCAAAAGTTTCTTCTGAATCAAATCTGAACCACACTATTGACTTGCCTGTTTTCTTCCCAAATTATTCAAACCGGGCTGAACAGAAACTACATTCCTTGGATGTTCATCGTCAACTGCGGTATTATCTAGACAGGACAAAACAATTCAGAAAGTCATAACAGCTCTTCCTCTCTTATGCTGAAGGAAAGAAAGGACTTCCAGTATCAAAGGTAACTCTTTCCAGATGGTTAGCATCCATCATTACCTTTGTCTACGAGTTGAGACACAAACAACTTCCTTCAAGACCCAAGGCTCATTCAGCCAGGGCACTATCAACCTCAACAACCTTTCAAGCAAGGTTACCATTAGATGCCATTTGTGCAGCAGCTACATGGGCTTCTCAACATACTTTTATTACCCATTACAAACTTGATATAGCCTCCGGAAATAGAGCTGACTTTGGTTCCACCTTACTCAGGAGTCTGTTCCGTTGAGCCACCCAGGACCAAGGTGCTAGGGACGCTGTCCCATCCAGCAAGAATGAAGGTGAGAATGACAACTTAACATTAAGAAGTTATGTACCTACCATAACGTTCCATGTTAGTTGTCTTCTTCTCACCTTCTTTCTTGAGTCCCTCTCTTGTGTCCCCTAGCCTGGACAGACTTGAAGGTCTCTGAGTCCTTTTCTTTCATGATACATAGTTATTCAGGGTTACCCGTATCATGAGTGTTACCAGCAGGGAGACCGTATTTTTATATAATGGCTTATTTTTTGGTAACAATAAAACTATACTATGTTAGTTGTTAATGAGATCTGGGGAGTTAGCGCATGGTATTGTGGGATATAGGGCTGCCTCGAGCCGGTAAAAATAGCTCTCGAGCTATAGTATAGGCCGAGAGGGAGCCAAGGATCGGCTCCGAACCCATCCAGCAAGAAAGAAGGCGAGAAGAAGACAACTAACATGGAACGTTATGGTAGGTACATAACTTCTTATTCTCGTCCCAAATTCATGTTTTCTTGGTGCAGCAGCTTTCCTGCTTTAAAGGTTGCTTTTGCACATTTATCAAGACCAAATGACATTCTTACATCATCTGAAAAAGTTTTGACTGCTTGCAGTTGTGCTTTCAGTTCCTCATCCGATGAGCTATACAGTTTTAAGTTATCAACAAAGTTTTTAGGAGCCAAATTGTAGCCATGGCCTAATCTGTTAAGTAGACAGCTTAATGGTTTAAGGGCAAGACAGAATAGCAGCAGTGACAGGGAGTCACCCTGGAATATCCCCCTTTGAAATTTTCTCCCTGGAATAATAATTTGTCCTTTATCATGGCTTAATTATAAAATGATTTGCCACTGTTTCATGGTCACTGTAATGTAATCAATCAGTGTAGGGTGTATCTTATACATTTTTAAGCACTGTTTTATCCGTGAATGTGGGATACTGTCAAATGCTTTTTTGTAGTCAGTCCATGCCATACTTTGATTCTTCCCCTTTTTGCATTTCTCCATTATGACTTTACTTGGCAACAAATGATCCTTTGTTCCATTTGACATTCTTTTATTACCATATTGTTCTATTGCCATGATTAAATGTTCTTCTAAATGACTGTAAGCTCTGTCGGCATCAAGTCTGGTCTATAGTTTATATTTCATCGGCCGACAAGTTATTGGTCTATAATTTTTATGGTAGCTTGCAGGTTCACTCTTGAGTAGGAGCATTGTTTTTCCTATTAGCCAGGTTGGTGTCTTTTTGGGGTGTGCATATAAATGGTTCTTACTTATGGCTAAATCTTCATGCAAAGATGTTATTACTTTTAACCAGAAGTTAGGTACTGCATATGGGCCTGGGGTTTTCCAGTTGTAGGCTTTTCTTAACTTTATTTCAGTCTCTCCGGCTGTTACTTCATCCCATTTCATATCCTGTACCTTTAAACGTCTTATTCTTTCGTTTGCTTCTTCTTTCCATTTAGCATCTTTGTTATGTTCCACAGGATCTTCGTAAATACTTCTCCAAAATATATCTATTTTTTTCTTTTTTTGTGGTCTTTCAATTCCTTTTACCCTGTTTCCCAGTTCTCCATAAATCTATTTTGGGTCATCAATAAATTTTGTACTTTTTCTTTATATTTTTCTTTGTATCTTCTAAGTTTTTCTGCCTGTGCTGATATTTTTAGTTTATTATTTGTGATAGTGCATGATAAATCCTGATCCGTTATGATACTGTGCATTGCTTTTATTACGTCTGTCTTTGAGTATTTTTGTTGATCAGTTCCCTCTTCTATACACCTCTAATAGTGACACTTCTTGTCTTAATTGCTTTATAGTTTTCTCTGTTTGATACTTCCATGATGGTTTTTGATTTCTCCCCTTCCTTTCCCTTACTACCCTGTTTTCTTGTGGTAGGATTTTATCTGTTATTAATGTAGCTGCACAGTAATATATTTTGTTTACTTCTGTTATATCGCATGGATCTCTATGGACAGTCCTAATTACTGTGTTCATTTGTTTTATTAAACTTCTGACTTTGAGTTTTATTGACTTTCTGCAGTCTGTTTCTTTCATTGATCTTAGTATGTCTAACTGCATTAAATCAAGCAACTCTTGTTTTGGCTCATTTTCATCTAAATTGAGGGTACATTTTTTGTTCTCCATTTCCTGTGGGCATTCTATAGAAAGTTCTATAGCATCTTTTTATATTTTTTATTTTATTAAAATTATAGTTGTTGCACACCATCTGCCTCTTGGTTTTGCCTTGCTCTACATCTTCATGTGGCACATTCTGTTCAGTTACATCCTGTATGATCTGTTGCTCTATCATATGGGAACTCAGTGGGCTATCGCTCCTCAACATTGCACACAGTTGTCACAGTTTCCTGTTACTTCCCTTGCTGTCCAGCTTCAAGTGAATGTTTATACTGGTTTCCTGTGGAAGGCTCCAAAATATTTTCGTATGGCAACTGACCAGTTGCTTGCCATTCCACTGTTTTTCCTTAATTTGGATGACCATTGCTCTATCCTGCTGTGGTGCTTTCTGAGTTAGATTTTCTACACCAAATCTTTCAATTCGCAGGTACTCTGTAAACTGTTTCTATTTTTTAACCTCTCCATTACTAATATTCTTCACTACTTTTCCTCTCTGTCTTATTTTAGTATAGTAAAGTTTTCCATGTCTGATACATTCATCTGTAATATCTTTGGTGCTGCTCTTTTTGAATTGATTCGTTTTGCTTTGTTCTTTGCATAAATATTACACCATATTAAATCTGTTTTTCTTTCCTATGTCCATATTTCTTCTTCAGATGTCTCCTGATCCTCCTGCTTCTCCTTACTTTGGAGACTTGTTCCATCATGCTGTGATGTAACCTGTGTTAGACCTTCTACACCAAGTCCTTCACTTCACAGGCATTCCATAACTTCAACTTCTACTTTGTTACCCCCCCCCCCATTGTGGCCTTTATGGTTGTGTCCAAGGTAAGGGAGTGCAATAGGGGCATGTTGCATATTGACTTGCTTCCATGATAGCTCAGCCAGGCCCAACACTTTTGCTCTTCTTGGTCAGCACCCCTAAACATGATGTCTCCAGTCTCCTCCAGGGATCCCCATGAGGAGTATATACCCCCCCCCTGATGGGCACACCCATCTCTCCCCTGCTGCTCTATTAGTCACGTGTGCTGCTAATTGAACTCAGGTCAGCTGAGCCATATTCAGAGCCTTATCCCTCTATTCCACAAGAAGGACTATACATAGGCACTAATTATCATATAGTTCAAGTAATAAATCCATTATATATGCATAGTTATTGGCAACAACCTCACTTTGCTCCTGTCGCATTTATTCTCATGACTGCAGGGCACTTCCATATTTGACTATGAACTTGGAGCATGTGAGATTACTGTTTACTTGAGCAAGAGGGACAAGGAGTAGAAAATATTAATGTGCACCTTGTTCTTAGTGGCATTTTTTGTTTGGGGATGTTTTATCAGTGGTCTTTGATGTTTGGGTCTGCTAAAATAATGTTATCACTGTTAAATTAAGTAAAAAGCTAGTTACAAAGCCACAAGCTTGATACTGTGTGCTGCCCTATGCTTCTTGATAAAGATGTGGTTCTTCTCATAGAAGTTTTACAGTTAGGCAAACCTAAGCTTTTTGCCACTTGTAATAAACAATGTATTCACTGAAATTATAAAATTATAAGTTACAGGAATGATGTAATTAGAATTTCAGAATATAACTGATATTATACTGTTTGCTGTATTGTACTTTGTTCATGCCAACAGTGTTGTTTCTGACTATTGAAGCATAGAACCTCATTTATATCTAAAATGTAAACATGAGTAAATAAAGCACTCGGGTAGCCATAGTTTTATTATTGCAAAATAGAATCCAAGTTAGCCAGAATCTTATCAAGTAAGGAATTTGACAGGATTTTTTGTCTTCCAAAAGATGTACCTAATTTCACTAAAATGCCACTTCTGCGTGATGTGGTGTAATATCAGACTCCGCTTGCCAGTCATTTTTTTTTTTCAGATTGTTCAAATGCAAAGTGCGAAAGAGTATTTAAAATATTTTCTAGTAAAATAGTAGCGATACATTTAATTTATTCTATTTATTTAGCAGTATGTGAACTGGGACCACAGGGATCCATTTTCAGTAACAAACTGGTCACATTAAAACTAGAAGTATTAAAACTAGAAGTAAACAATCTATATAATGAAGTTAACATGATAAAAAATAGCAATATATGATGTACTGTACCACATAGAGATATAGTAGTAATAAGTTTAACTTAACATGAATAAGTAAAGAGGAAGTACTACTGTTGCTCAAAATTTTGCTCTGAAAAGCAATCCTGCCCGGGGGCTGCCAACAGTAAAACAGTTTGGGTGCTCACTGGGTTACAGATTCTATTACGAGTACATTTGCCTGCAAACAGAATAGCAAGTTTTATGCTGTTGCATTAAAAATCCAATGCACATGCATTCAACCTGGTTCTGTAGGTACAATTTCAGTTATGTGGATAATGAAAAAAATTAGTCAAGGAAGCAACTGTTGGAGATGATAAAAGATCCTCTCCCTTCCTTGTGAATTAGTCCTTGGA
This sequence comes from Protopterus annectens, assembly GCF_019279795.1. Taxonomy (NCBI): domain Eukaryota; kingdom Metazoa; phylum Chordata; order Ceratodontiformes; family Protopteridae; genus Protopterus; species Protopterus annectens. Next base: position 380,076,208 of record NC_056735.1, read on the forward strand.
GAAAGAATTCATATCACTGCTTATCCATAGCTGTTAACCAGAATCCCACTGTTTTACCAAGTAAGGAATTTGGCAGAATTTTCTGTCTTCCAAACAATGTACGTAATTTCACTAAAATGCCACTTCTGCATGATGTGGTGTAATATAAGACTCACCTCTGGCAGCAAATCCACAGAGTGTTAGGCTGAGCAAACATAACTGTAGAAGAACAGAAGAGTTATGATTCACAATTTCCAGACAGTTATGTTTTTGTCATTTAATGAGGATGGATGCTCCCACAATAAGTAAGGCAGCTTTCTCTCTAGCATGATGTTTCAAAAATTAGCGAGACCTTCCAAAAAAGGTAATTGTCCAATGCTCTTGAAATATGTGATTTGACAGGCATATCATTAACAGCTTGCTTATATCAGCTGACATGCCTAGCTCAAGTTGATCTACTTTGTGGAGGACCTTAAAGGACTAGGTTTGATCATGGCAACAACTTTCACAGAATCTTTCTTGTTGGAGATAAAATGCAATAAGTTGTCAAGTAACCGAGAATGGCTATGATCTTTTTGGCAGGTACTTCGATTTTGTGCTATCTTTTCAATATTTCACCAAGTGAGGGCAAGGTTTGTTAAGAGATGCTCTGTAGAAGTTATGGTCTTTTCTGATATTGGATCCACATTTTTTCTGATAATCTACAGAGCAGTGTGGTGGTGAGGATTAGTTTTCATTTTGTCTTTCTGCTTGGTATAGGATAGTTAAGGACAGGTGGCTGTTTGAATAAGTAAATGATGATCTGTTGGTGCAGTTCAGACACAAACCATTCTGTTCTCCTGTACCCCAAAGTATCACCAAACCAAAAAAGCTCAGATAGAGGTCACAAAAAAAAAAAAAAAAAAAAAAAAAAAAAACATCCATCCTTTCCTTGGATGCTTACTTTGAAATATGGAGCTTTCTGTCTTTCCAAGTGGGTTTGGATGTGCAGTGTAGACCAGCACACCACCTGCCCTTGTATAAAAAAGATAGTGTCATGTAAGATTCCTTAATTTTAATGTAGCCAGCAATTAATACAAATCGTAAATATTGATATTCAGGCTACCTTCAGCTTCAGAAGTCCATATGAATTGCTTTGTGTAACAACACCCATTTGTGCCGAGTATCCCCTGCATCCCTACAAGCCATATACTTTGTGCTGCACTATGTAATGATTATCACATTATCTAGTTCATTGGCAAAGTTTTACTTGTGGCAGATAGATGCAGCCCTGCTTGGATCACTGCTCGAGTCTTAAAGCTCCAAATAAATGTCTACCAGAATAATATTGACAGCCAACTGATGAGTTATCCTTATGCCACTTAAATAGGAGCACCTATTCATACTTCAGACCCTTTGATCACTGCAGACACCCTCTGGTGGAAGGGAGGATGTGCAAATGCATCTGTCCTACATAGCAGAAGAGTGGTTTCCTGCAAAGAAGATAACCCACAAACATGGTACTTTACATTGAGTCACCTTTTCCCACTTTTGAGACAGATCTAAGTCCAGGTTAGGTCCGGGTGCTGACTACACGGTCACACGCTTGATGCTTGAAAAACCTGGTAGGATCAAAGTCTCTGTATATACCAAAAAGTACTAAAAAAAATCTGAGTAGGGCAAAAAAAGTTGCAACACTGGATCATCATTTTACACATTTTGAAGAAATCAGTCTAGCTGGAGTTTCTCATAAGGTAGCTCAGCTAGTATGTCAAATAGGTAGATGAGTGACAGGCTTTTCAGTTTCTGTTCTGGCTTCACTTATTTCTACAGATGGCCAAGTATTCCTTTTTGATTCAAGATAGACAGCATATTCCTTTAGATGCATTAGCCCTTCACCAAGAGAACTGTTTCCACTGGGTATTCTCACTCTTTTCTACAGCAAGTTTTACAGAAGGTAAGTATAGTCAAAGTTGCATATAATTCTGATAGCACACCTTTGGCCACTCTTTTTCACTGTTTCAAGCTGTTAATACAGACAGATTGTCTGTCTCTTAGTATCTGTTTGAGTTTTGTGCCACTGGCTTATGCCTAAAGTTTTGTAGTCCATATCGCAAGCCTTTCATCACCATGCAGTAATCATCATTAAAGTAGTGTCATGAGTTTCTTGATTGGACAAGACATTTACAAAAGATGTTCTTCATGTTTCACTATTGCAGTCATCACCTGTGGGATATCTCTGGTGTGGTAGCCCCCGGCCGGCCCGAATACCAGAGTCAGTGTTTTTCTGTGTTGGCGTACGTCAGGTTGTCAGTGCTATAAAGGAAAGCAGCCGACGCCATTACATCAGTCTTTCTTGCCGTGGAGCCCATAGCAGAAGCAGTTCGCAAGTGTGCCGGTCGGTCGCTACCAGAGTTTGAATTATAGCTGAAAACGTCTAAAGCTAAGTACCCTGTTGGGGATCCTTTTTTTCTTGCACTAACTGATGTCCGAAAAAGTTAAAAATTGTCTTGCATGTGGAAAGCAAATACCACACCAAGACTTCCATTCATAATGTGTCACATGTTTAGGCCCAGACCACTTTCCCCGTTGCCGGTTCTCTGCCCTCTTTAATGCGAGAACCATTTGTTGTAGAGTGCTTATTGTAGCCAGGTATTTTCGTCTTCAGTCTTCCCATTCCAAAATGGAGTCTGTCAGCCAACAATCCATAAACATTCTGAAAAAATGTAAGGATAAAGATAGAGATAGACCACACAAGGCTAAACCTTCCAACGAATCTACTGCTAAGCAAGTCGCCAGTTCTCCGGAATTCAGTGAGGTGCCTTCGCAGCCCCTGATGCTCAATTCGATACCTTTGCAGGCCTCTACTGAAACCCTTTTAGAGTCTGGTATGTCGCAGAAATCTTCTTCGTCTGCTGAGTCTGTGGTTGTCTCTGCCTTGGTTGGGTCCGGAGCCGCGATACAGGCACTGGCTTCCAAGGAGGTTTTTCGCACTACCGAATCTAGACATAAACTGACATCTTCTCCTCTGACTACCATTTCTCTCAGACCGATGGATACTCTTAGGCTTAGAAGCAAGGCCACTCCTAGGAAAACTACATTTAGCCACCGTTTCACTCCTGCTCCACCACCCCAAGCTCAAATCCTTAAAATGACAGAGGATCTTATCACCCTTATCAGGGGTAGTCAGGCCACACCTTCTTAAAGGAAAAGAGATCTTTCTCCTGAAATGCTGACAGAATAGGATTCTGAGGAGTCTCATTATTCAGATTTTGAAGAAGAATAACAACCTCTAACTGCTTATGAGGATTCAGATGCAGAGGAATCCATTCCTACCGTCTCCTCGCCAGAAGATCTTTCTTTTGGGAAAACCTTTCACACCCTCAGGGAACATTTCCACTGGGAATCCCAGGACTTCTGTCAGTCTAAGAAAAGGCTAAGAGAGTTTCTAGATCTGCCCCAGCACGACCCTTGGCTGTCCCTCCACTCTTAGAGGTGGTTGATGATGTCTTCCATGAGTCCAGCTTGACTGGTATTACAGTGTACCAGATTCTCACAAATACCTGTACACAAATCCTGCTGCAGACCTGGAGGTCATTACACAGTGACCAAAAGGAGCCAGGGCTGGTTCTGCAGAGTATCCTATTCCTTCTGACAAGGACTCCAGAGCTCTGGACAGATGGGGTAAAAAAAAAAGCTAAGGTTGCAGAGGTGTATGCTATGAGAGCACTCAGCTGTAAGTTCCACATGTTAAAATATCAACAACACACTTTGGAACTATTAAAACAAAAGATTTTAACCTTTCCTGACTGTGCTGATTTGAAAGAGTTAGCAGATTTACTGCACTCTACCTGTCAAGTGGCTAAATACTCATTACACTGTGGATATGACGCCCTAGAAGCCCCAAGCAGGGCACCAGTGTCAGGATATGTCATTAGGAGACATGCATGGTTGAAGGAACAACCTCTTCCTGATCATGCCAAATCTAAATTACTTGATGCACCCTTGAATAAGGACCGCTTGCTTGGAGTAAAAGCAGAAGAGGTGCTTAAAAAGATGGAAGACAAAGCAAAATCTGTGCAAGCAGTAAAAGATTTCCTTCAGGTACAACCTCCTAGGTTCAGCAGGAATTTTCCCTCAAAACGCTGGTCCTTTCCTGCACCTAGCAGACAGGGGCAAGGTAAGCCCTGCAAGTACAGACCACCCAGACTCCTATCCCAGGGACAGCAGAGAACCAAACAGTGGACCATTTCCACTCCAAAGACAGGGAGTTCTAAGCCATCCCTCTATGGCAAAAACTGTCAATAATTCCCCCTCCCTTCTCTGCCCTTTCCTCACTCACCAAAAACTAGGAGGAAGGCTCTCCCTCTGCAAAGAAAATTGGCTTTCTGTAACAAAGGAATAATGGGTCTTAAATATAATTTTTCAGGGGATACAAATTCTCCTTCAACGAACTCCCAATTCTAAGAGGGTACCCAGACTTTCCTCCAAGTCAGTGGACAGGCATTGAAACAAATCCAAACTCGTATCACAAGGGGCAGTAGAACCTGTCCCCTCAGATCAAGCAGGCAAAGGCTTTTATTCCAGACTATTCCTTGTTCCCAGAAAAGAGGGCACTTGGCACCCTATCCTGGATCTATCTATTCTGAACACCTTCCTGTTGGTCCCCAAATTCAAAATGCTAACTTTGTAGCAGCTGCTGCCTATGCTGACAAAAATGCCTGGTTAGTTACCATAGATCTAAAAGATGCCTACCTCAACATCCCTACAAGGGAATCCTGTAGGAAATTCCTTCGCTTCAGAGCAGGCTCACAACACTTTCAGTTCTCTGCACTACCCTTTGGCTTATCTACTGCTCCCAGGGTATTCACCAAATGCTTATCCCCTGCCATAGCCTTTTGCAGACAGAAAAATATGCAAATTTACCCTTATCTGGATGACTGCCTCATTCAGGAAGCCTGCAAAGAAAAGCTCTTCAAGGACCTCCTCTTTGTCAAAACCCTCCTGACCTCCTTAGGGTACACCATCAATGAGAAGAAACCAAAGCAAACACCCTCCAGGAAGATCATTTTCTTGGGAGTACCAAAAGTTCTAAATGGCTTTCCTATCCCCAGAAAAGCAGAGCTTCCTGCCTCTTTGTTTTATCCAGCTGGCTTCCAGAAGTCACCTCACTGCGGGGACGTTCCTGCAAGCCTTGGGGTGCATGGCATCTTGCATCCTTCTAATTCCTCTGGTCAGGCTTCACATGAGAAAACTTCAGTGGTACCTAAAGAACCTTTGGTGTCAGCACCCTCACCCTCTAGAGACCTCTCTCCCTCTGATCCCCCTGTATAAGGGCCGAATTTCTCTTGCAGCCAGGGGCCTGTGCCCAGAACAGGGGTCTTTCCTTCACCATCTGCCCAACTGGGCAGATCATTACCACTGACTCCTCAGACATAGCTTGGGGCTCACCTAGAAGCCAGGTGCATCCAAGGTCTTGGGGATGCCCAGCATCTTCCCTCACACATCGACCAGAAGGAAATGATGGCAGTACAAAAGACTCTGACATCCTTCAAACCCCATCTCAAGCCAGGGGTTCTCCTTATCAAAACAGACAACACCACGGTAATGTGGTACATCAACAAACAGTGTGGGACCCAATCTTACCCTCTGTGCAGGCTAGCCATGAACCTCTGTCTGGCAGCCTGTTCCATCGGACTACACCAGTTAGCCCAATACATACCAGGGATCGACAACACCCTGGCAGACCACTTAAGCAAAAACTTACTAGACTCCCACGAATTGGAGGTCCACAGAAAAATTTTTTACAAATCACTCAGGCGTGGCGGACTCCGGAGGTGGATCTCTTTGCTTCGCATCTCAACCATCAGCTGAAAAAATTCTGTACCAGAGAGTATCACCAGCTAGCGTGGAAAGAGGATGCCTTGACTTTCCCCTGGAATGCCCTCTTTGTGTATGCATTCCCTCCTCTGCCTCTTATTCCAAAGGTACTGATTAAAATAAGGGAGACGAGACCAAAGGCCATCCTTGTTGCTCCAGATTGGCCCAGACAACATTGGTACCCCTTATTGTGCAGCTTGACCTTACAGCCTCCCAGGCAGCTTCCCCTGATCTCAGACCTCTTAAGTCAGGTGGAGGGGGGTGCTGCACCCAGACTTGCAGACTCTCAAACTGTCAGCATGGCTAACACTCTAAAAGCAAACAAGGGGCCCCTGTTAAGCAAATGGGTCCTAGACATTATCACAGAGGCCAGACGGCCCAGCACCAGAAAATCTTGTGCAGGAAAATGGAAATGATTCTGCTTCTGGAGCCAGTCCAAAGGGGGGAATACCTCACAACATTCCATACCTCTTAGCCTGTACTACATAGTGGAGCTACTTAATAGTGGCCTCTCCTTCTACTCTATCAAAATCCATGTCTCAGCCATTTCAGGTCATTTTGATACAGAACAGCCCCTGTTCTCCCATCCTTTGATTAAACAATTCCTCAGAGGTGCTTCTAATGTCAGACCTCCCAGAAGGCCACCCACTCCAGCCTTGGACCTTAATTATGTCTTTGAAAAACTAACCTTACCACCCTTTGAACCTGCTGCTTCAGCAGAACTAAGATACCTCTCCTGGAAGACTGCTTTTCTCCTAGCTATCACCTCAGCTCAGCCAGAAAGGTTTCAGAACTTCAGGCACTGATGGCCATTGAGCCCTTCATCATCTTCCATGCAGACAAGGTCTCCCTGAGGACTAATCCCTCCTTTATGCCCAAGGTGGTATCTAATGTAACTCTCAACCAGGCCATACATCTACCCACCTTCTTTCCTAACCCTTAAAACAAGGGAGAAATAATTCTGCACTCACTAGATGTGCACAGACAGCTCAGATACTGTCTGGACCATGCTAAACCCTTCAGGAATACAGACCAGCTACTTGTCAGCTTTGCTCTAGGGGCAGAGGGGAAGCCCATTTCCAAACAAACCATTTCCAAATGGATATCGCACTGTATCCATTTCTGCTACATATTACATGGGAACCCCCCCCCCAAGTCTATTTGAACCCATTCCACTATGGCAGCCTCCACTTCCACAGCATTCCTCAGAGGAGTTCCCACCAGGGACATCCTGGAAGCTGCCACCTGGACTTTTGTCCATACCTTTTCCAAGCATTACCACCCACCTCTATTTTCTAAGGCTAGGGCAGGGTTTGCCTCTGCAGTTTTGCAGGGCATGCTGACCCATTCCTAGGTCTCTTACTAATCCTACCACCCCTTTCCTCAGCTTTGGGATTCCTCCCACAGGTGATGACTACAACAGTGAAACACAAAGAATATAGTACAGTTATGTACACTTACCATAAATGTAGATGTTCGAGTGTATTCACTGTTGCAGTCCTGGTTTCCCACCCTCCTTCCCTCTTATATCTTCTTTATTTAGGAGGACATACGTTTCTAATTGTGGCTTTTAGCCACCCGGATCACTTTACCATATTTACTTAGGCCTCTGACTGGTTAGGGCAAGAAAAACTGATGTAATGGTGTTGGCTGCCTTCCTTTATAGCACTGATGACCTGACGTCAGGCAGCAAGTGACAGCAGCCGATGCAGAAAAACATTGACTCTGGTATTCGGGCCGGCTGAGGGTTACCACAGCAGGGATAACCCACAGGTGATGACTGCAACAACAAATACACTCAAACATCTACATTTATGGTACGTGTACACAAGTGTACTTTTTGGATGTGGCCAGAAAAAGAGCCTATGCATAAAACATTGCTGGTTAAGTATAATTGTTTTATTTATTGTATTTATCAGTGTTTGTATTGTTTTCTTTCTTGGAATAGCCTATCTTCTTGGGTTTTTCCTGAAAATGGGCTGGTTCTTCGTATAAATACATTATTGGGTGTCTTGCTCACCCCCCCCCCCCAAATACTTGCAACAAGTTCTGACTTATCTTAAGGGAAAGCAACTTGCCACAGTGTTGTGTGCTGCATATCAAAAGCTGTCAAATAGCATTCCTTCTGCCATCTCTGACCCTGTCAATATCCTAATAATCCAGGTTCATCACTACAAGTACCTAAGCGTAACACTTGCCCTCACCTCTCCTTCAGTGACAACTCTGGAGAAAAAAATAGATTTGATCAGTGCTCAAAGGCCATTGCAAACCCCCTCACTCCTGAAGAGCAAGTGTTTGGTAGTTAGTGCTCCTATCTCCTGACTGGAATATGATCTCCTTCTCATACACATCATATAACACAGTTAAATTAAAATCCGCTGTTCATGATGGTAAGAATAATTATCATACACTAAACCCAAGAAGTCATTTGAGAAGGACAAGGAAAGAGAATCCTGATGGTAATAGCCACTGTTTCATGAAAAAACATATAAAAACACCATGTATTGAGCACTTTCGTCCCAAACCACACTAGGGACTTCAACAATCAAACTGAATCTTTTTATACAATTGTAGAATCACATTGCCCCTTGTTAACCAGTGGGAACCCCGTTTTCATTATTCAATGTCTCAAAGTGCACAATGAAACCTTAAGCAAAGTAGTATAAAAACTTATTAAAAAACATTCAAATATAATACGTAAAAAATGAAAATAAGAATCTAAAAAATTACTAATGCATAAATACCAATATGCTCCTTTGTCTGTAAACACTTGTATCTTTTTTTCTTTGTTTCTTATTTACTTTCTTTTTATTTTACAATTGGTCTGCTTTCTCCTCAAGTATAGATGTTACAGATATGGAGTCATTCAGTTCTGGTGGGAATGTGGCAGCTGATTTAAGCTGCCACTGGAGCTCTCTTTCACATAAGAAATTTTTCCAGGCCCCTCGCTTGGATTGGTGGATAATTTTTCTACAATCCCAAAAGTGAATTTGGTGAACCTCTCGCAATTGATGGAATGCTTAAACAGCACATTTGTTTCTTTTTTATTTTTAATATATGTATGCTCATATCTCTTTAATGCCCGCTCGGTCTTTCTGATATAGAATGCCCCATATCCTTCACATACTGCCAAGTAGACTATAGTTGTAGTACAACAATTGCCTTTTTGAAAAATAACCCTACTGTTCAGCCTATTTTGCAAAGTTATTTCCTCATCCTTTGTAATATGGTTGCACTGATTGCAGCTTCCACAGGGCCTGGTACCCTTATTCTGCATGACATAGACCCTATTCTCCAGTAACATCTTAATATTGCTGCCAGTTTTATTAATGAATATTGGGTCATTACCCATAACTTTAATGAAGTGTCTTCATTCTCCCACAACTTCACTGTTCATTTGGGGGCACTTTTAAGCTGGAGAAGTCGGGCATAGACTGGACTTGTACTCTTATTTCTTTGTGCCAGAAGAAGTTCCTAGTTGTGTGTTTGAGGAAGGCAGATAGACTCTGACTCATCCCCTATGCAGCAGTTGTCATAGATGCTATTTTGGAATCAGTGTCCCTTGCACTGCTCCTGTTTCCTTCAATATGCAGATGCCCTTTACAAGTGCCCTGGTTGAATGTAACGTATTCTTAATGGGAATCCTTGTGATACATTTTCATTCCAGCATAGGCTTCAGAGACCACATCGATTTTTTCACCCAGCTACCAAACAAGAAGTACCTTTTAATGTAATATGAAAGTTTGCTCCTCTGCTACACTAGTGATCAGAATCTTCAGTTATTCATCTCTATTGAAGTTTCAGTTATCCTTGGTGTGTAAGGTACTAAACAGAGGTACAAGGTTGTATTTTCTTGTGCAGAGGGGGTGATGCCTATCTGGTATAAGGATGCAAACAAGAGCATCCTTTTCTCTGAAGTTCACATTCCCAGGGAAAAGAGTGAGCTACTGACTATACTATGAGAGGTCATTTGACCTCTCCTTGAGCTCCAGATTCAGTGGCTTCACTTGGTGATGGTCTTCCAGAAGTGGGTCGTACTAGAGACTAATTCCTTTGCCACTTGGGCGAAGGTAGTCCTCCCTGTTTTTGTTGGGCAAGACGCAGAGAGTACAGGTTGAGTGTATTTGTACAAATTCACATACTGCTGGTATAAGGATAACTGTACTGCATGGTTGTTAGGATGTTCATCGTGTTTCAGTGTTGCAGTCATTGCAACTGGGTTATCCTGCTGGCAGGCTACCTGCAGTCGGCCCGAGTTCCAAAGTCTAGGTCTGGCGTCGGTTGCTGTTGCTTCCTCCCTGACGTCAGTGCGCCAGGGGTATAAAAGATGCAGCCAACACCATTTTCTTCAGTCTTTCTTGCCGCGTGGTGCTCAAAGCAAAAGCAGTTTGCAAGTGCCGGTTGGCCAACTCCTGAGATTTTCCAATTCGAATTTCAGATCCAAAGTCTTCATTAAAGCCAAGTACCCTGTTGGGGAAACTTTTTTTCTTGCTCCAGACCGATGTCAGAAAAAGTTAATAATTGTATTTCTTGTGGGAAGCAAACACCTCATAAGGATTTTCATTCTTACTGTATTCCTTGCCTAGGCCCTGACCACAACGTTGCTAGTTGTCGGTTTTGTGCTAGATTTAACCAACGCACTATTAAGCGTCGGTACGATTTTGCATTTCATTACTGTGGCAGAAGATTCAATTATGTAATGCCGTCGGAACAGCAGACTACCAGTGTTTATAAAAAACGCAAAGAAAAGGACAGGCATCCGATGTCCAAAACCGACGACAAGGCTTCCGCTAGGCCTATCGCCGGTTCTCAGTGAGGCGCTTTCGCATCCCCTGATGCCCGCTACCTCAGAGCCACAGGCCGCTTCCGACTCCCACGTGGAGCTGACTAGGCCGCTGGAAACTCAAGTTGTTGGACACTCGGAAATTATTCCCTCAGATGGGTCTGGAGCCGCTGAGCAGGCTTCGGCTTCTGAGGGTGTTTTCAAGCCTACACAATTATATGTGAAACCTACTTCAGCTTCAAAGGCAAAGACTAAAGCAGCTCTAAAGACAAAGAAACAAGTACAGCATTCTCCTGGACAGGCCACCATGCCTAAAAAACAGATGCTTAAAATGGCCGAAGACCTAATTACTTTGATCAGGGATTCCCATCCCCCTCCTGATGAGGCATAGGCAAGAGATAGAATATGTAGCATCAGATCAGGTTTGCATTTCCTCTGATTCCTCTTCTGAACAGGAATATTCTCTTCCTCCCTATGAAGATTCTGATGCTGAAGAATCTATCCCTTCAGCCTCTCATCCTGAGGATTATTCTTTTGGGGAGACCCTGCATACTGTGAGGGAGAATTTCCACTGGGAATGCCAAGATTACTCAGAATCCAGGAAAAGGCTCAGAGACTTCCTTTTATTACCTCAGCACAGGCCCCTTGCTATCCCTCCTATTTTAGACATTGTAAATAATGTATTTTCAGAGACCGGTCTGTCTCCTGACTCTTTACCACCAGCTTTATAAGAACCCTGCTGCTGACCCAGAAAGTATCTCTCAGGGTCCCAAAGTGGTCAAGGCTTCCACTGCAAAAAAACCCCATCCCCTCTGATAGGGATTCAAGGGCCCTGGACAGATGGGGGAAATAGATTTATACTTCCGCTACCTTGGCTGTAAGAGCTTTAAATTACCAGTTTCATATGCTTAAATATCAGCAATATCTTATGTCACTGCTTAAACAGAAAATGTTGACAAATTCAGAATGTGCAGAAAACAAAGAAATGCAGGATTTATTGCATGCAGCTGAACAAGTGGGAAAGCATACTTTGCAATGTGATTTTGATTCTCTAGAGGCCTTCTGCAGGGCCGCTGTTACAGGTTCTGTCATTAGGAGGCATGCTTGGTTAAAAGAACAGAATCTGCCTGATCATGTTAAAGCAAAACTATTAGATGCTCCATTACAGCATGATACCTTGATTGGTGTTAAAGCAGAAGAGGTGTTGAAGAAAATGGAGGACAAAGCTAAATCTATGCAAACAGTCAAGGATTTCTTGTAGGTACAGCCTCCCAGATTTACCAGAAACTGGCCTACAAAGAATTGGTCCATTCCAGTGTCAGACAGGCCACAAAGAGGCAGATACAAACGCCCCAGAGGCAGATCACAGCCCCAAGGCTCATACAGGCCTAAACAATGGGGTGCTTCTACATCCAAAAGCGGAGAGGAGAAATCACAGCCATACAGGAAACGGTCTCAATGACTTTCCCCTGCCAGCACCAAGCACTTATCTTCTGGCAGCCCCTTTGGGGGGAAAACTAACACTTTTTTCACAAAATTGGCACATGATCACCCAGGACAAATGGGTCTTAAATATCATATCACAAGGCTAGAGGTTCCACTTTCACACCCTGCCAAGGCCAAACGGTATGCCAGACCTGCCACACAATCAATGGGCAGAGGCACAAAACCAAGTTTCATCCCTCATGGACATGAGCCATTCAGCTAGCACCACAGCAAGAACAGGGACTAGGATTCTACTCAAGGCTATTCTTGGTGCCCAGAAAGGACAAAGCCTGGAGACCAATACTGGACCTGTCTATCCTAAACACATTCCTGGATATTCCAAAATTCAAAACGTTAACTCTGCAGCAGCTTCTGCCCATGCTGGGCAAGAAGGCTTGGCTTGTGACTTAGACCTTAAAGAGGCATACCTGCATGTCCCAATCAGACAATCATGCAGAAGATACCTCAGATTTATAGCTGGCTCAATGTACTAAAAATTCTCTGCACTGCCCTTTGGCTTATCTACTGTGCCCAGGGTCTTCACAAAATGCCTGGCACCAGTAATTGCATTTTGCAGACAAAGAGGAATACAAATATATCCTTACTTGGATGACTGCCTTATTCAAGCAGAGAACAAGGACATTCTACTACAGCATCTGGCGTTTGTAAAAAGATTACTAACAGGTCTTGGGTACACAGTAAACAAAAAGAAATCAGAACTCGTACCCTCTCAAGAGATAATATTCCTGGGTGCAAGCTTAAATACAACTGCCCAGATGGCTTATCTCACGCCAGACAAACACAGGCAACTGACTACTTATTTCAAAATGTTGGCAACAAAGACCCAGTTATCTGCAAGAAAAATTCTGCAGGCTTTGGGCTTCATGGCATCCTGCATTCTGCTAATTCCATATGCAAGACTGCATATAAGGAAACTTCAATGATATTTAAAAAGTGTTTGGACTCAACATTGCCACAGCCTGGAAACAATAATTACCCTCATTCCCTGCCTGCAACAGGAGTTTCAATGGTGGATAAAAGCCTGTCACCACAGCATGGGACAACCATTCACCTTTCCCACAGCCAGTCAGACATTGACAACAGATGCATCAGATTATGCCTGGGGGGCCATATGGCAGGAAGATGTATTCAGGGCACATGGTCTGCAAGTCAAATGCATCTACATATCAATCAAAAAGAGATGCTAGCTGTTCAGAATGCCCTGACAGCCTTCAAGGATCTACTTCATCCAGGACAACTACTGATAAAGACAGACAGTACTACAGTCATGTGGTACATAAGCAGGGAGGCACACATTCCTACCCCCTCTGCAGGCTAGCCATGAACATGTGGGACACGGCATTGACTTACCAAGTACATCTGCAAGCACAATTCCTGCCAGAAAGGACAAATACTCTGGCAGACGAACTAAGTAGAAACCTAATGGATCCCCACGAGTGGAAATTGGATCCACAAGTCTTCAGCATGATAACAAGGAACTGGGGATGCCCAGACATAGACCTATTTGCCTCCCCTCACAACTACCAACTACAGAGATTCTGCACAAGGACTTCACAAGCAAGCATGGAAAGTGGATGCTCTATCTTTCAGCTGGAAAAACCTAACAGTATATGCCTTTCCTCATCTGCCTCTCCTCCCCAAGGTACTCCTCAAGGTCAGACAAGAGAAACCAAAAATGATACTGATTGCCCCAGACTGGCCCCGCCAGCACTGGTACCCAATCCTAAAGAGCTTGTCTCAATGCCCAGCTTGGACATTGCCTCAAATTCCTCACTTATTGACCCAACAAGACAGTCAGATACTGCACAGCCAACTCAGAACCTTAAACCTGACAGCATGGCGGATAATGTAGCCATTCAAGACACACCTCTCTCTAAAGCAGTGATGGATGTTATTTTGGAGGCCAGGAGGTCTAGCACCAGAAAATCTTATGCAGAAAAATGGAAAAGATTCTGTGCTTGGAACCAGGCACAAGGTTTTGACACAATTGTTCCAAATATTCCTCAGATTTTGCAATACTTAACTGAGATGCTTTGTAAAGGCCTTTCCTTTTCATCAATTAAAATTCATGCCTCTGCCATTTCAGCTCATTACAATACAGAACCACCTATTTTTTCTCATCCATTACTAAGGCAGTACCTCAGAGGGGCCAAAATATAAGACCTCCAAGGAGAGCACCAATACCTGCATGGGACCTCAACTATGTCTTGGAAAAACTCACACTGCCTCCGTTTGAGCCAGCCTCTGCAGCTGATATAAAATTCTTATCCTGGAAAACAGCTCTGCTCCTAGCAATAACCTCTGCTAGACGAGTCTCAGAGTGACAGGCACTCATGGCTGTGGAACCTTTTATCATTTTCCATCCTGACAGGGTTTCTCTGAGGACAAACCCTACATTTATACCTAAGGTAGTGTCCAGTGTGGCCCTTAACCAAACAATTCATTTGCCTACCTTTTATCCAAACCCACAGAATAAGGGTGAGAGAATTCTGCATTCTTTGGACATTCACAGGCAGCTACGCTTCTACTTGGACAGAACCAAAGCTTTCAGAAAGACTGAACAACTTCTAGTGGCACAGGCTGCAGGATCACATGAACAACTTCTAGTGGCACATGCTGCAGGATCACAAGGAAAGCCTATCTCAAAGCAGACTATTTCAAAGTGGATAGGCCACTGCATTCGTTTCTGCTATTCACAACATGGCAAATCAGTGCCTAAGGTCATTAGGCCACATTCACCCAGAGCAGCAGCCACTTCAGCAGCCTTCCTCAGAGGAGTACCAACCAAAGACATCTTAGAGGCTGCAACTTGGAGTTCAGTGTATTCTTTTACAAAGCACTATCACTTACCTCTCTACTCTAAATCCAGGGTAGGCTTTGCCACTGCAGTTCTGCAGGGCCTGATAGCCTCTCCTAATCCTATTTAGCACCAGCCTCCCAACCTTAGCTTTGGGATTCAACCCAATTGTAATTATTGCAACAGTGAAACACGATGAACATAGTACAGCTGTGTACCTACCATAAATGTAGATGTTCGAGTGTATTCACTGTTGCAGTCCAGGTTACCCTCCCACCATCCCCCTTTTCCTTTGCTGGGACTTATCTGTACTTCTCTATTCTATACAACCTATATGGTGTATTTGCTTGTAGATGAAGAAAAAGTTGTTTTTTGTGCATGCATGCTTATTGGCATAATTTAGCCTCCCATTTTAGGGGCACCTGCCATCTGAGGCAAGAAAAACTGAAGAAAATGGCGTCTGCTGCATCTTTTATACCCCTGGCACACTGACGTCAGGGAGGATGCGACAGCAACCAACACCCGACCTAGACTTCGGAACTCGGGCCGACTGAAGGTAGCCTGCCAGCAGGGTAACCCAATTGTAATGACTACAACAGTGAATACACTCGAACATCTACATTTATGGTAGGTACACAACTGTACTTTTCATGTACAGCTGCCTATTTGCAGTGGTGAATAAATATGCTGTAAAACCATATACTGGTGAGTAAGTAGGGTAGAAGAGTATTTCAGAAGTTATGCAAAAACACCAGGAGTAGTCTAGAGAAAATTCACATTTATTTATTTACTTATCTATAGATGATTTGTTATCTGGGCTGTCCAGCTGGTTTGTGGCACATTTTCTGCAGAGTGCCAGGAAGAAAAGCACCAAAAAATGTTAATATAATGGTGAACAAAAACAGAACAAGTGAGCTGCTTGTTATTTAACTTGTGCTAGTGATAGGAGAGACTGGGAAGGATTTGAAAAATTATCCAAAAATATCAGGAAAAAGACCAAAGAATATTCACGTGTACTAGTGAGTAGAGAGTAGAGGTGAGATGTGTGATTGCATTAAGGCTGTGAGACAGAACCTTTGCTTATTGAGATCAACAGTGTTAGACCAGCATATGAAACTGCAGCTTGAGAGGCGGAGATTGGTAAGCCCATTCCTTCAGTATAACAGTTATAATGGGTAGAATGTACCATGACAAGACACCCTCTTCACAGCCCTCATAAGAAAGTTGAGTGTGTGTGCATTTGTGCTCGAGTGAGACTGTGTGTGTGTGTGGACGTAGGGCATATTTTTGTGTGTGTGTGTGTGTGTGTGTGTGTGTGTGGACATTTTAAGTACTTACACATCTTACTTTATGCAGCGGTGGTACGGCGGTAGCATTGTTACCTCACAGCAAGAGGTTCTCCCATTCGATTCTCAGCTTGGCTTGGGAGTGCCTTCTCTGTGGAGTGTGCATGTCCTCCCCGCGGTTGGGTAGGGTTCGAAAGACAAGCGTGTGTAAATGGGCGAACTTCATTGAAGGTTGGGCCTCGAGCTGGCAACTCGGCGTTTTGTAAAAATCTGCTGCCAATCATTAGCGGACCGGAGTTCTGCTGTGGCGACCCCTTACCGGGAAAAGCCGAAAGACAAACAACAACACACATATCGTACTTTGAAGTGCAATGATGCCCTCCAGAGGGGGGTGATGCATGGAAATAATAGACCTTCCAGGGATGGTGAAGCCCCTCACCGCCTACAGCAGTGGACCTCACAGCACCCCTGGGCAGACACTTGTTTCCCAGTAATACATGCTCTTTTGGGCATTGTTGCTTGCTGAGCTCTTGATTTATTTTTCTTGTTCAAGACATGCATATTCATAAAAGCCTGGCATTTTCTTAACTTTCTAAGCAAGGGTGGCCTAAGTCACAAGGGATAATTGGCTAGGCTTAAAATGGCTTGCAAGGGCAGTTAGCCTAGTACGAACATATATATATATATATATATATATATATATATATATATATATATATATATATATATATGAAATTTACAAAATGTCTTTGATTTGGGAACTTTGTCCCTGATTCTTTGGCTTTATCCAGCATTTTTGAGAAAAAAGGCTGAAAGCAACAAGAGAGGAATAAATGGGAATTTTGCACATTAGATTCACTGACATAGGAATTAGTTTTGAGAGGTTGTAAGAGGAGCTCATTCAATGATTTCTGGTAGGAATCAAGGGCAGATTTCTCCTTTTTTTTTTTTTTTTTTCTCTCGTAATACTGCCTAAAACTCTTGATGTAGTTCATATTTTCTACTGTGGCTATGAAATGAAACTTTTCTAATAAAACTAACATTGTGTGTATGAATTTGCTAATTTCCAAATCCACTGTTTAGCCTAAATTCTGTTTAAACACTCTTAACATAAACTGCTTTCCACAGGTAATAAGCAGTGGTGGTTTGGTGGTGGAACTGATCTGACTCCGTCCTACTTGAATGAAGAAGATGTGGTCCACTTCCATAAAACTCTCAAGGAGGCTTGTGATAAACATGATACCAAATTGTATCCCAAATTTAAAAAATGGTATGTATTCCTTATGTGAGTAAAACATAATTTGTTAGTACTTTGCAGAACATCATTTTTAGGCAGAGATTTGCAGAAGGGTAAACTGGATGGATTTTTTTTAAATTCAGATTGTGCAGCAGTATATTATCAAATGTTGAAATCCTTGTATAGTTGTTTCTGCCTACATTTTGGTTTATTAAACTGATCCCTTTAAATTAGTTGGAAGTATTCTAGTTTCAATTGACTTGTTTTATTTGGTTATGATTTCTTATTCAGCATTATTTATTTCTGCTGCAGGATCATGTAACAAATATATTCAACAGTCACACCGGACTGAGTAATTGTTAATACATTTGTTGTCTTGACTGTATCAGTTCGTCTGGGTTAAAAACATAATTTTACTTAATGATTTTGATATCCTATATATGCTCTATACCTATACTTCTAAGCTTTGATTTTCTTAGCAGAGACTTAGTTACCTTTGCTGTTTGAGAGTGCTGTGGCATATTCCAAGCAGCCTTGTATAACTGCATTGTTTGTATTTATTTATTTTTTGTTTTACATTTGATTAGCGGGGTAGTACATTGATCACAACTAACCATTTGCAGGTACTGTCGGGCTGAAATAATTCACAGAGAAGGAAAAAAAAGAGAGAACACAGAAGGCAGTAAAGCTATACATATCAAAAACAGAATATAACATTATTTATAACAAAAGCAGTACAGTAGCAGTTAATAGATGTAGTGACAGTTATGAGAGAAGTGTAGGTTTTACAATTCATAATTTTTACGTAATAGTAGAAGTGCTGTGGGGTAATGAGAGCCAGGGCAAGGAATGGTGGAGGAGTTAGGTGTTAGCTGCAGAGAGTAATACTAGTATGTCATTAAGAAGAGCTCCTCTCCTTTTGAAAGAAGATATACAAAAAAAAAAAAAAAAAAAAAGAAACTTTTACATCTCTTTGTACGACTGTGTATCAGACTCTGCAGTATAAGAAAAAGATAAGAGCCTGGTAGAGATTTTCAGTATGCTTGTGTCGTTAACTTTTGTGTTCCTGACACTTTTATCTCCCCCTTCCTCTTGCTGGTTGGCAGGAGAAGCACACATCTGATGTTTTGTTGTTGCAGAGCAGCATGCTTCCAGGCCTTTATCCTTCACCCTCACTGGAGAGATGGGTGCATCTTTGCAGGGTATCACCCTTGGGGTCCTGTGCTTGTTAGTCATCTTATCTGGCCTTCACCTGATAGTGCCCCAGGGATGAGCCCATACCCAACAAACACCATCCCAGGATGGGTGAGTTAACTATCAGCCACACAGTCCCTTTAAACCAGATGCTTTGACACATTAGGACCACCATTCAAACCTTGGTCACTACAGTAGAGTTTCATCCATTTGTACTGAAGAACAGACCGTCTTTTGCCATTTTTGAATGAATGTGTGTGTAGGATATGTGCATTTGCTTTGTGACTTTAAATGTACTATAAGGTGAGAGTCTTATGACTTATGTGGTGGTCATTAAATGTTTCATTTCCTAATATTTGAAGTAAGCAGTTAATCACATTTCTTTTTTGAATTTTAAAGAAATGTTCTGCAACCACACTGTAGTCTTGCTATATTTAAAGATAATTTATTAGTTTTAACTAAACACACCCTGCACTGTGGTTTTGACTCCCTAGAAGCTTCTTGCGGGGCAGCAGTCACTAGATCTGTCATTAGAAGGCATGCATGGCTTAAGGAACTTTGCTTGCCAGACCATGTCAAATTTAAATTGTTGGATGCCCCCTTGCACAAAGACAACTTATTTGGCACCAAGGCAGAAGAGGTCTTAAAAAAGATGGAAGAAAAAGCAAAATCTTTGCAGGCAGTTAAGGACTTTTTACAAGTCCAACCACCCAGGTTCTGCAGACATTGTTCCACCAAGCACTGGTCCTTTCCTGCTTCCTCTAAGCCAGCTCAGCCCAGACCCCAGGGAACCAGACCCCCCCAGACAGCAGCCACAGGAAATGCAGAGATCGAAGCAGTGGACTACATCCACTTCAAAACCAGGGAGTTCTAAGCCACCTCCTTATGGTAAGAACTCACAATGACTCACCTCCACCCCCCCGCCCACCTTCACTTACCCCTAAGAGGAAAACTATCCTTTCACGCAAGCACCTGGGCCACCATTACCAATGACCGCTGGGTTCTCAACATGGTGACCCAGAGATACAAATTTTCTTTCCACATGCTTCCAACCCCAAAAGGGTTCCCAGATCTACCTCCGAACCACTGGGCAGAGGTGTAAAAGCAAGTCCTTTCCCTGCTCTCTATGAGGGCAGTAGAGCACGTTCTTGCAGAACAGAAAGGCCAAAGTTTCTACTCCAGACTTTTTGTGGTACCTAGGAAAGAGGGCACCTGGCGCCCCATCCTTGATCTACCCATTCTAAACACCTTCCTGGTGATCCCAAAATTCAAAATGCTCACCCTCCAGCAGCTGCTACCCATGCTCTCCAAGGATGCTTGGCTAGCCACCCTGGATCTAAAAGAGGCCTTCCTCCACATTCCTGTCAGGGAATCATGCAGGAAATATCTCAGTTTCAGGGCAGGATCTCAGCACTTTCAGTTCTCTGCTCTTCTCTTTGGCTTATCTACTGCTCCCAGAGTCTTCACAAAATGTCTGGCTCTGGCCGTTGCCTTTTGCAGACAAAGGAATATCCATATTTACCCATACTTACGACTGCCTAATGCAGGCAGACAGCCAGAAAAAGCTGCTCAAGCACCTGACCTTTGTAAAGTCCCTACTAACCTCCCTAGGGTACACTATCAATGAAAAGAAATCCAAATAGGTGCCCACCCAAAGGATTGTATTCCTGGGAGCAAGCTTGAACACAGCATCCCAGATGGCATTCCTTAGACCAGAAAAGCAAATTTTCCTGACGGCCTACTTCTCTCAACTAGCCACTAGACCCCAGCTATCTGCAAGGAAAATCCTGCAAGCTTGGGGGTTCATGGCATCTTGCATACTACTCATTCCATATGCCAGACTGCATATGAGGAAACTTCAATGGTACCTAAAAAGCCTTTGGTGTCAACACTCTCAAGACCTGGAGACTCTTATACCTATAATTCCTTCCCTCAAAAAAGATTTTCTTTGGTGGGCAACAGCATGCTCCCACAATGAGAGACTACCTTTCTCACCACCCCCCGCCACCCAGACCCTCACCACAGATGCATCAGAGTATGGCTGGGGTGCACACTTGGACAGCAGGTGCATACAGGGCCACTGAAGCTCACAGCAAATTCATCTGCACATCAGCCAGAAAGAGATGATGGCTGTCCAGCATGCCTTGATAGATTTCAAGCCCCTTCTCTCCTCAGGAGCTCTCTTGATCAAAACAGACAACACCACTGTGTTGTGATATATCAACAAGCAGGGAGGGACTCACTCCTACCCTCTATGCAGGCTGGCCATGACCATTTGGCACACAGCCTGTGCCATGCAACTCCACCTGCTAGCACAATTCCTACCAGGTTTTCTCAACTCTCTGGCAGACCAATTAAGCAGAAATCTTCTGGACCCACACGAGTGGCAGCTCAACAGAAAAGCCTTCACCCTAATAACTCAACATGGGGCACCCTGAACCTCTTTGCCTTCCACACCAACCATCAGCTCAGCAAATTGTGCACCAGGGAGCATCACTGCATGACTTGGAAAGTGGATGCCCTGTCCTTCCTGTAGGTCAATCTATTGGTCTATGCCTTTCCTCTACTACCTCTAATCCCCAGGATGCTGCTCAAGATAAAGGAGGAAAAAACAAGGACAATTCTTATAGCTCCAGACTGGCCTTGCCAGCACTGGTACCCCTTGCTGTGCAGCATGTCCCCTCTGCCACCATGGCATCTTCCTCAGATTCCAAACCTCCTGACCCAAAGGGAAGGGGAATTCATGTATCCCCAATTGCAGACACTCAGTTTGGCAGCTTGGCTTATTCCTTAACCCCTAATCATTCTGCCAACCTCAGTAAACAGGTCCTAGATGTTATACATGAGTCTTGACGCCCTAGCACTAGAAAGTCTTATGCTGACAAATGGAAAAGGTTCAGCACCTGGATTCAGGCTAAGGGAGCCAGCACGGCACAGCCCTCCCTCCTTCTAATCCTGGATTACTTAGCAGACCTGCTACACAGTGGCCTGTCTTTTTCCTCTATTAAAATTCATGCATCTGCTATCTCTGCTCATTTTCCCACTTAGCAGCCCCTTTTCTCACACCCTTTAATCAAACAGTTCCTAAGAGGGGCTAACAACTTGAGACCACCCAAAAGAGCACCAACCTCAGCTTGGGACCCTAACTTTGTGTTGGAGAAACTCACCCTGCCCCCCTTTGAACCAGCTTCTTCTGCAGAGCTAAAATTTCTCTCCTGGAAGATGGCTTTCCTTTTGGCCATCATTTCAGCCAGAAGAGTGTCCGAGCTGCAAGCACTCATGGCTGTGGAACCCTTCATCATCTTCCATGCTGATAGGGTATCCCTCTGGACTAACCCATCCTTCATGCCCAAGGTAATGTCCAGTGTGGCTCTCAACCAATCCATTCATTTGCCCACCTTTTTTCCTAATCCCCAGAACAAGGGGGAAAAGGGTCCTGCACTTTCTAGATGTACACAGACAGCTCAGATTCTATCTAGACAGGACTAAATCCTTCAGAAAGTCTGATCAATTGCTGGCTAGCTTTGCTACTGGAACAGAGGGCAAAGCCATCTCCAAACAAACCATTTCCAAATGGATAGCACACTGCATCCATTTCTGCTACAAACAACATGGAAAGCCTCCCCCCAAGGGGGTCAGAACTCATTTCACCAGGGCAGCCTCCACCTCTGCAGCTTTCCTCAGAGGAGTCCCCACCAGGGACATCCTGGAGGCTGCCACCTGGACATCTGTTCATACTTTTACCAAACATTACCACCTGCCTCTCTTCTCCAAATCCAGGACAGGGTTTGCCTTTGCAGTCTTGCAGGGCACCCTAGTGAGCCCATAGTTTCCTTGACTGCCTTCATCCATTTCCTCAGCTTTGGGAATCAATCCAGATGTGATGACTGCAACAGTGAAACACGAAGAACATAGTACAGTTGTGTACACTTACCATAAATGTAGATGTTAAGAGTGTATTCACTGTTGCAGTCCTAGTTTCCTTCCCTCCATCCCCCTTTTTTCTTTTTTTTTTCTTCTCTTTCATTACAAGGGACATATTGGTATTTACTTTCTACTGGTGGGGTTCTTCCACCAGAACCTGGCTCCTACTTGGGGGGCTCTTGACCGGTTAGGGCAAGAAAAACTGATGTAATGGTGTCAGCTGCCTTACTTTATACTACTGACAGCCTGACGTCAGTCCTGAAGTGAGAACAACCGATGCAGAAATACTAAGCCTCTGGTATTCGGGCTGGCCAAGGGCTACCCTGGCAGGGATAACCCAAATGTGATGACTGCAACAGTGAATACACTCGAACATCTACACTTATGGTAAGTGTACACAACTGTACTTTCTGCATGTGCTCTTCCCACAATTTCCATTTTTTCTATGTAATTTGCAACTACCCTTTTCTAAAGATCTCACTTTCAGCTTTTTATCTCTGTTACAATGTTCAACATGTCAAGTACAGCTGGTTTAGACATTGATTTCCATTTTTCTAGTAATTGCTGTTTTTTTGCAGACACCAGAATTAAACTTAACAAGGCCTTACTATGTTTTGGCAATTCAGATCCTGTATCCTAGCTCAAAAGCATTTCCTTAGTTACAGACATTTGCTCACCCAGCATTTCTGACAAGAGTATTCTGTAGGGAAATGTTGAAGTCTGCCAACTCATTATGATCCAAAAACATGTCCCAATTTGGTCCCCTTTAGAAGACTGAAGTTTCAGAAAGTTATACTTCATAAGGTCGAGACAATATGATTGACTTTCCAAAACGTCAAAGCTTTTGTATGGAGATCGTCGTACAGTGGGGATTGGGGAATTTACCTGTTTCCTCACTGTAATGTGATATGGGAGTTGGTATATATGTAATGTGCAGGGGTTGTAGGAGGGCATGGGGGATGCAGGGGGCTTGGCCTCCAGCAAAAACATAGATTTTTGCTGATGTTCATCGTGTTACACTGCTGCAGTCATTACACTTGGGTTATCCTGCCGTCAAGCCGTCCTGTAGTTGGCCAGAGTTCCAAAGTCTTGGTCCGGCATCGGTTGCTGTCGCTTCTTCCCTGACGTCAGAGCGCCAGGGGTATAAAAGATGCATCCGACGCCATTTTCTTCAGTCTTTCTTGCCGCGCGGTGCCCGAAGCAAAAGCAGTTCGCAAGTGCCGGTCGGCCGATTCCTGAGATTTTCAAAGTCGAATTTCAGATCCGAAGTTTTCAATAAAGCTAAGTACCCCGTTGGGGGAACTTTTTTCTTGCCTCAGACCGATGTCAGAAAAAGTTAATAATTGTATTTCTTGTGGGAACAAATACCTCATAAGGACTTCCACTCTTACTGTATTCCATGCCTAGGCCCTGATCACGACGTCACTAGTTGTCGGTTTTGTGCTAGATTTAACAAACGCACTATTAAATGAAGTTTTGATTTTGCTTTGCACTACTTTAGCCTCAGATTCAACTACACTATGCCGTCGGATCAACCGACGACCGCAATTGTGAAAAAACGCAAAGACAAGGATAAGGACAGGCATCCGAGGTCCAAAACCGACGACGAAGCCTCTTCTAGGCCAGTTGCCGGTTCTCAGTGAGGCGCTTTCGCAGCCCCTGACACCTGCTACCTCAGAGCCACAGGCCTACTCCAACTTCCATGTGGAGGCAACTAGGCCTCTGGAAACTCAAGGTATTGGGCCTACTGAAACTAACCCTTCAGATGGGTCCAGAGCCGCTGAGCAGGCATCAGCTTCTGAGGGTGTCTTCAGACCTTCGCAGCTTACCATTAAAGCAACAGCCAAGACAAAGACACCATTAAAGACAAAGAAGCAAGTACAGCATTCTCCTGGACAATCCTCCATGCCTAAGAAACAGATGCTTAAAATGGCCGAAGACCTCATTACTCTAATCAGGGGTTCCCATCCCCCTCCTGAGAAAAGGCCTAGGCAGGATACAGACTATGATTCTTCTGATCAAGTTTCCATCTCCTCTGATTCCTCTTCAGACCAGGGGTACTCTCTACCCCCCTATGAGGACTCTGATGCTGAAGAATCCATCCCTTCAGCCTCTCCTCCTGAGGATTATTCTTTTGGGGAAACCTTACATACCATGAGGGAGCATTTCCATTGGGAAAGTCAGGAGTACTCAGAATCCAAGAAAAGGCTCAGGGACTTCCTTTTATTGTCTCAGCACAGGCCCCTAGCTATCCCGCCTGTGTTAGGCATTGTGGATGATGTGTTCTCTGAATCCAGTTTATCCCCTGATTCTTTACCCCCTGCGCCAGCCAAGCCAGATAGGTATTACAGAGTCCCTGGCTCTCACAAGTTTCTTTATAAAAACTCTTCTGCTGACCCAGAAACTATTTCCCAGGGTCCCAAAGGGGTTAAGGCTTCCATTGCAAAAAATCCAGTCCCCTCTGACAGAGATTCCAGAGCATTGGATAGATGGGGGAAGAAAGTTTACACCTCTGCAACTTTAGCAGTTAGGGCTGTAAATTGCCAGTTTCACATGCTTAAGTACCAACAATATTTAATGGCTCAGTTAAAACAGAAAATGCTTGCAAGCTCATAAGCCCCCGACTATAAGGAAATGTAGGATTTATTGCATGCAGTTGAACAGGTGGGAAAACGTACTCTGCAGTGTGGTTTTGATTCTTTAGAGGCCTCTTGTAGAGCCGCAGTTACAGGTTCTGTGATTTGAAGACATGCTTGGTTAAAAGAACAGAGTTTACCTGATCATGTTAAGGCAAAATTATTGGATGCTCCTTTACATCATGATACCCTGTTTGGTGTTAAGGCAGAAGAGGTGTTAAAGAAAATGGAGGATAAAGCTAAATCTAGGCAAACAGTCAAAGATTTCTTACAGGTACAGCCACCTCGATTTAGCAGAAATTGGCCTACAAAGAATTGGTCCTTTCCAGTGTCAGACAGGCCACAGAGAGGCAGATACAGATGCCCAAGAGGCATATCTCAACCCCAAGGCTCTAACAGACAATGACAGTGGGGCACCTCAACCCCAAAAGGAGGTGAGGACAAGTCTCAGCCTTACAGGAAGCAGTCCCAATGACTTCCCCCCTGTGTACGCCAAGCACTTCCCTTTTGGCAGCCCCCTTAGGGGGAAAACTAGCACTTTTTTCTCAAAATTGGCAAACAATCACCCAAGACAAATGGGTTCTGAATATTGTGTCTCACGGTTACAGGTTCCACTTTCACACTTTACCAAGGCTAAAAGGAATGCCAACCCTGCCACAAAATCAATGGGCAGAGGCTCAAAAACAAATTTCAGCCCTCATGGACATGAGAGCTATTCAAAATGTACCACAGCAAGAACAAAGACAAGGATTTTACTCATGACTTCCTGGTCCCCAGAAAGGACAAAGCCTGGAGACCCATTCTAGACCTTTCAACTCTAAATACTTACCTGGATGTTCTGAAATTCAAAATGTTGACACTACAGCAGCTTCTTCCCATGCTGGGCAAGAAGGCTTGGCTTGTTACTCTGGACCTCAGAGGCATACCTGCATGTCCCAATCAGACAAAATTGCAGAAGATACCACAGATTCAAAGCTGGTACAATGCACTACCAATTCTCTGCACTGCCCTTTGGCTTATCTACTGCTCCCAGGGTCTTTACAAAGTGCCTGGCACCAGTAATTGCATTTTGCAGACAAAAAGGAATTCAAATATATCCATACCTGGACGACTGCCTCATTCAAGCAGAGACAAAAGACATTCTTCTAAAGCATCTGGCGTTTGTAAAAAGGATGCTAATTTTTCTAGGGTACACAGTAAATGAAAAGAAGTCAAAACTAGTCCCCTCACACCAGATAACATTCCTGGGTGCCAGCTTAAATACAACGGCCCAGATGGCTTACCTCACGCCAGACAAAGACAACTGACTCAATATTTTCAATTACTGGCAAAGAAGTCCATTCTCCCTGCAAGAAAAATTCTGCTGGCCCTGGGATTCATGGCATCCTGCATACTACTAATTCCATATGCCAGACTGCATATGAGGAAATTACAACGGTACCTAAAAAGTGTTTGGACTCAACACTCTCACAGCTTAGAAGCAGTAATTCCAATAATTCCCTGTCTACAACAGGAGTTTCGATGGTGGGCACAGGCATGTCACCTCAACAAGGGACAGCCTTTCACTCTACCCACAGCCAGGCAGATTCTAACAACAGATGCTTCGGATTATGCCTGGGGAGCACACATGGTAGGAAAATGTATTCAGGGCAAGTGGACCACAGACCAAATGCATCTTCATCAATCAAAAAGAGATGTTGGCTGTTCAGAATGCCCTAACAGCTTTCAAGGACCTTCTGCATCCAGGACAATTACTATTAAGGACAGACAACATCACAGTAATGTGGTACATAAACAAGCAAGGGGGCACTCATTCTTATCCCCTATGCAGGCAAGCCATGACCTTGTGGAACACAGCTCTAACTTATCAAGTTCATCTGCAAGCACAATACCTGCCAGGAAGGAAAAATATTCTGGCAGACTGTCTAAGCAGAAATATCATGGACTCTCACGAATGGAAGTTGAATCCACAAGTCTTCAGCATGGTAACACACAAATGGGGATGCCCAGACATAGATCTTTTTACCTTCCCACTGAATTGCCAACTACAGAAATTCTGCACAAGGACTTACCACACACAAGCATGGAAAGTGGATACTTTCTCGTTCAGCTGGAAAAACCTAAAGGTTTATGCCTTCCCACCACTGCCTCTCCTTTCAAAGGTACTCCTAAAAGCCAGACAAGAAAAACCACAGATGATCCTGATTGCTCCAGACTGGCCACGCCAGCACTGGTACCCAATCTTAAATAACTTCGCTCAAGGCCCAGCATGGATTCTGCCTCAAATTTCACACCTTCTGACTCAACAAAACAATCAGATCCTGCATGGTCAGCTCAAAACACTAAACCTGGCTGCATGACAGATCCATTAGTCAGACAGGCAACACCTCTCTCTAAAGCAGTTATGGATGTCATTTTGGAGGCCAGGAGGCCTAGCACCAGGAAATCGTTCTCAGAAAAATGGAAGAGATTCTGCGCCTGGAACCAGGCTCAAAGCCTTGACCCTCTTGTCCCAAACATTCCTCAGATTTACAATACTTAACTGAGATGCTGGACAAAGGCCTATCCTTTTCATCAATTAAGATCCACGCCTCTGCCATTTCAGCACATTACAACACGGATCCTCCTTTATTCTCTCATCCCTTGCTAAAGCAGTACCTCAGAGGAGCTAAAAACATAAGACCACCCCGGAAGGCACCAACACCAACTTGGGACCTCAATTTTGTTTTGAAAAAACTGACCCTGCCACCGTTTGAGCCAGCCAATACAGCCGAACTAAAATTTTTATCATGGAAAACAGCTCTGCTCCTGGCATTAACTTCAGCACGAAGAGTCTCAGAGCTACAGGCATTAATGGCAGTGGAACCTTTTATAATTTTTCATCAGGACAGAGTTTCTTTAAGGACAAACCCTACCTTCATGCCAAAGGTGTATCTAGTGTGGCTCTTAACCAAACCATCCATTTGCCAACGTTTTATCCAAACCCCCAGAATAAAGGGGAGAAACTTCTGCACTCTTTGGACATACACAGGCAGCTACGCTTCTACTTGGACAAAACAAAAGCTTTCAGGAAAACTGAGCAACTGTTTGTGGCATATACTGCAGGATCACAGGGCAAGGCTATCTCAAAGCAAACTATCTCCAAATGGATAGGACACTGTATTCGTTACTGCTACACACAGCATGGAAAATCAATCCCTAATAATATTAGGCCACATTCTACCAGAACAACAGCCACTTCAACAGCCTTTCTCAGAGGAGTACCAACAAAGGAAATTTTGGAGCCGGCAACTTGGAGTTCAGTGCACACCTTTACCAAGCATTACCACTTGCCTCTTTACTCTAAATCCAGAGCAGGATTTGCCACTGCAGTTCTGCAGGGCCTCATAGCCAATCCTAATTCTTTATAGGCCAGCCACCCAACCTTAGCTTTGGAATTCTACCCAAGTGTAATGACCGCAGGAGTGTAACACGATGAACATAGTACAGTTTTGTACCTACCATAAATGTAGATGTTTGAGTGTTCACACTGCTGCAGTCCAGGTTACCCTCCCTCCATCCCCTCTGTCCTAGCTGGGCTTATCTATACCTGTCTATTCTATACAACCTTTGTGGTGTATTTGCTTGTATCTGAAGGTATTGTTTTTATTTTTATTTATATGCTTTATTAGCAGTATGTATTGCCTACCTACCTGGGGGCACCTGACATCTGGGCAAGAAAAACAGAAGAAAATGGCATCGGATGCATATTTTATACCCCTGGCGCTCTGACGTCAGGGAAGAAGCGACAGCAACCGACGCCAGACCAAGACTTTGGAACTCTGGCCGACTACGGGGACCACCTGACGGCAGGATAACCCAAGTGTAATGACTGCAGCAGTGTGAACACTTGAACATCTACATTTATGGTAGGTACAAAACTGTACTTTTTGTCTTGTTCATCTTTTCAGAAAGTTGATCATTTGGTCTCAACCATATGAAGTTCAACTTTCTGAAAGTTCAATCTTCTTACATAGATCTGTTCCAATTTACCTATTTCTTTCCCATCATACCGCAAACATTTGTCATCTACCTGAGAAAAATTATTTGGAGTCTGCTTGAGGTGTAAAAATACCTATACAAACACATTCAACCAAAAATTCGGAAACTTCTAGACTTTGTTGTATACTTGGGAGCTATACATATGTTCTCCCATTGTTTCCTTGTGAATTGCTTACCTAGTCTTTCTTCCCTATCTTTTCTAACCTCTCTGATTGATTTATATAGTTATTGTGCAATATTTTATATGCCCTACCAGTTATCTTTTTTAACAGCAGCTTCTGTATTCAACTAAAAACTCCACCAGAGCAGGTCTTTCACTTAGGATTCCCCTGTCCCTTTCTTTTTGCCTATATTCTATCAATCCCTCATAGAGAAGGCAGTCTCTAGCCTGCAGTCCAAGTATCTTCTTGGTCTCTTCACATTCTATTAACTTTCCTTATCTAGTTATTTGCTCCCAGTACCCTGATTCCTTTGCAAGTTCTGTCCAGTAAATTCCAGTTCCTTCCTGCCTATCCTCTGTACCTCTAATTGCAGTCGTCCCTGTTGGCAAAATCTCCTTTCTGCATTCTCGTGTTGGTTTAGTTCTTAAGAATACTTTCTGCTACTTTATGAATATAATATTCTGTATGGATGTTATTCTATTTAAGGATCTGCATCTTTAATCCCACTCTCTCCTTCTTTCTTGAATTTCCCACCTGTTTCATCATCATCGCTTTCCACATTGAGTTATAGCGTTCTACTTGTTTTATGTATATGAGCCTTAACTGTGAAGCTCTAAAATATCCCTTCTAACTAGGTAATCCTAAACCACCTTTTTCTGTTGGAAGGATCAGCTTATCTCACTTAACTCTTACCATCTTCCCCTCACAGATAAATTCCTTCAATTCTTTATTATTGCCCACAGCTTTTCCTCTGGTTAATAAAAATATACATGACCAGTTTATAAAACTAAAGGGACTTAAAACATTTTCACTGCTTGCTTCTTGCTGTCTATATCCATAAGCAAGAGCTTCCATTTCCACAGTTTGGTGTTATCTTTGGTTTAGTCTCTTCCTACATATCCTTAGCTGCCATAACAGAATCCTTTTTAGTCCGTACCCCTAAATACTTTATTTTATCATGTCCCCATAAATATGGGTATTGTTGAACCAATATATGTGTGGGTACGTAGTTTACAGATATAGCCCTTGTTTTATCTTCTTTAATTTTGTATCCCGAAAAGCACTGAAACTGTCTCAAGATGTTACACAACACTGAGATGTCCCTTTTTGGTTTTATCAGATACAAAATAATAACATCTGCATGTAAAGCCAACTTATAGCCTTGAATTTCTGAGTCCTTTATTTTCTTTGCGAGTGGCTTTAAATATAAAGCAAATAAAGGGGAAAGATGACACCCCTGCCTGGATCCTTTGCTCATATTCAACTTCATAGGTGGTTACTGGGCTATTGACCCAAAGGTCTTTATAAGCCTAGCCATGTGTAGTGCACCCAGTGTAGTAGTAGAGAAGCCCAATATAAAGGATCTTGCCTAAACTCGATGTCTCAGTTAGCAACGACTCCTCTTATCTTGGAGAGTCATAGGTGAAATCCCCAACAGGAATTTACAGTTTTCCATCCAGTCATCCAGGCTACACTTAAACAGGGTCATAGGATTTGTTTGATGTGAATTGGTAGCCTGTTTAGAGGAGTGCAACCTCTGAGAGGCATATCTGTCTCTCCAGCATGTCCTATTTATGTTGCAGGCCAGGTTACGGTCCCTGGAATGGGTTACCCTTGTCCCATTTGACTTGCGGATGTGGAGCATTTCCACTGGGTTTGGATCAAAGATTCGTTCTGTAGGCCATGCACAAGTCTCCTCTAAGCAGTCTGTACAGTGACAGTGACTTCAGTCTGACATGCTGGAAACTGAATATTCTTGGTTAGAAATCTCTGAGGTCTGTCAAGTTGCTGCAGGTGCCTGGTAAGGTACATACCAAAGGGAGCATTGTACTCCATTACTGGCCTGATGAGAGTCACGTACAGGGGTGTTATGACCTCTTTCACTTTGAGGCAATGCCTTTGCTAATGATGTGTCTGACATAGATTGCCTTCCTTACCATAGTAGACACATGGTGGGCAACGTTCAGGCTACAGTCAACTTGCATTCACAAGTCTCTCACTACAGAGTTTCTACTTAGGGTATTATTATTTATATGATAGTCTACAGGGATATCGTTTTTACCAGAAGAGATGATGATGCATTTTTAGCAACAAGTTTGAGTCCATGTCTTTGGCACTAATCATTGGTTTGAGTAAGTTCCTCTTGAAGTATAGTGACATCATTTGGGGATTAATTGATTGCATCAGATATGCAGTCATCAGCAAGCTTAGTCACAGCTCCTCTGTTTTGGCCTGAACTTCTGAGAAGTATATTCCAAACAGTAGGGGACCCAGCACTAATCCCTGTGGAACCCCACTGGTGCCAGGTCTGCTGGTTGAGGTAAAATCCCCAGCTTGACTGAGTTTGATCGTTCGGTGAGTCAGTTAGCAACCCACCTGATGACATAAAGGTTGATATTCAACTGGGAGAGTTTATCAGTGATGCCCGAATGTGTGATTGTGTCGAAACCCTTTGCTAAGTCAAGGCAGGCTGTATGTACAGATTTACCTTCGTCTGTGGCTCTGGTGGCTCAGGTGATGTCTTCGAAGAAGTCCACCAGGGTTAACAGGCATGGCCTGCCTTTGACAAAACCAAACTGTGTCAAATCAAGGGTTTGGAGATCATCTAAATCCATATATTTAAGGTCCATGATGATTTGTTTCCATGGCCTTACAGAAAAGTCTGGTTAAGCTTATGGGTCTGTAGTTCCAAGGGTCTATTGCTGGTACCCCCTTTATGAAGGGGATGATGGTTGCTGTTTTCTATTCAGCAGGGGAAAAAAACAGTACTCATTCTGTGGTTGAAGGGAATACCTAATGGAGTTGCTAACTCATGTTTTAGACCATTTAAAGTACAACCTGGGATGCCATCCGGTCCTACAGAGGCTGTGTTTTTGGCCTTGGAGAGAGCATTAATGACTTGTTCTTTGGAGATGATTGGTGGAGGAGATGTAGAGGGAATGCTTTGTGGAATACATGGTGGGGGGGGGGGTGAAAATTTACCAAACCTGTCGGCTAATAGGTTAGTCATTTTTGCGGGATCAGTGTGGGTGATGCCATCCACAGCTAGTTCAGCACATGTCTGGGTCCTACCTTTTTGATTACGGAGATATCTGAAGAATGCCTTATGGTTATCCTTGGCGATGTTTGCTAAAATATTTCAAAGTTGCCCTTAGAGAATTTTACAGGTTGTCTTATTAGTGTGTTCAAGCAGAGATGGGTGTTCTTCCAGTGCTGGGACCTCTATTTTTTGTATTCTTAGACAGCAACTTCTTCCTGTTGTTGTTTAAATTATTAATGCTAGATGTCTACCAGGGAGGCTTGTTTTTTTCTTGAGGATCTTATTTTTATCCTGTCAGGTGTAGCTGTGTCAACATTTGTATAAGTGTTTGTACAGGGCATTTGTGTATACCTTAGTATAGTTGTCAATGCCATCTGTGGGAACAGAAGCTTGAAATTATTTATGCCATCCATTATATATGGAGGGTATAATTAGCTTTGGTGAAAGATTTTAGCCTGATTTCGCCTAAGAGGGGTTCAGGTGTTATAGCTACTTCAAATGTGACTGATTTGTGATCAGATTTAACTAGTGAAGGTCCTAAACTTGTGGTGGTGCAGTGGCCACTCATGTTGGTGAGGACCAGGTTGAGAATATTTGAGCCCCTTGTGAGGTTGGATACTATTTATTCCAGGGCATTAGTGTTGACAAAGCCCAGGGACCTTTGTGTAAGCATGTTTGTACTCGTGTAAGTTTCTTGGTCAATGGAGGAATAGTTAAAATTGCCCATGATTGGTTGCAGTTTGATTCAGGTAGGTCCAAATAAGCAGCTTGGGTATTGTGGTTCATTGAAGGGGCCTTATAGCTAAAGATGACTTGAAGGGAGGTCTTACCCACAGTTAATTGAACTTGGAGTAACTCCATGGAGTTTTCCTGTCTAACCAGTCTAGAAGTGTATTTTTCTTTGATAAAGGTAGATACCCCTCTTCCTTTGGTTCTGACACTTTCATTTTGCAGACTGAAAGTGTGGAAGGCATTGTAGCCTTGCAAGGCTGGGGTACTGTCTGTGGGCCAGAACCAAGTTTTGGTGACTACACAGATGTTAACATCCTCCAGGGAGAGGAGTAATAACAGAGTACAGTTTCTGCTTTAAATTCCTAGCATTTAGCAACATAACCTTTAATTTGTTTGTGATTGATGTTTTCATGTCGGAAATTTTGTTTTTGAGACCTTTCCTAAAAAAAGGCACTGCGGGGGAGGCAAGTAACTTTAGCCGAAAGCCTAGAGGTGACAGGTGAAGACCATCTCTGGCAAAGCATCATGGTCTATCACCCATGTCATCTCAGGCTGACAGGAACTGGATCCCCTTAGAATCACACCAGAAACTAAGCCAGTTGTTGAAGACAGTCATTTTTTTGTTTATATTGTGGTATCATCCTAGGTGAGGGTGGAATGCTGCTGAAGGCTTGGGACATACCTGTCTGGAACGCACATTCATAGAGCTCAGTCATGATGTTTCACTGCTGCAGTCATTACACTTGGGTTATCCTGCCGTCAGGCAGTCCTGCAGTCGGCCAGATTTCCAAAGTCTTGGTCTGGCGTCGGTTGCTGTCGCTTCTTCCCTGACGTCAGTGCGCCAGGAGTATATAAGATGCAGCCGACGCCATTTTCTTCAGTCTTTCTTGCCACGCAGTGCCCGAAGCAAAAGCAGTTCGCAAGTGCAGGTCGGCCGACTCCTGAGATTTTCGAATTCGAATTTCAGAACCGAAGTCTTCAATAAAGTTAAGTACCCCGTTAGGGAAACTTTTTCTTGCCTCAGTGGGAAGCAAATACCTCATAAGGATTTTCATTCTTACTGTATTCCATGCCTAGGCCCAGACCACAACTTCACTAGCTGTCGGTTTTGTGCTAGATTTAACAAGCACACTATTAAACGTTGGTTTGATTTTGCTCGCCATTATTTTGGCCGAAGGTTCAATTATACCATGCTGTTGGAACAACCGACGACTGGAATACACAAAAAACGCAAAGACAAAGATAAGGACAGGCATCCGAGGTCCAAAACCGACGATGAAGCCTCTTCTAGGCCAGTCGCCGGTTCTCAGTGAGGCGCTTTCGCAGCCCCTGGCACCCGCTACCTCAGAGCCACAGGCCGCCTCCGACTCCCATGTGGAGAGTTCTAGGCCTCTGGAAACTCAAGGTATTGAGCCAACGGAAATTAACCCCTCAGATGGGTCCGGAGCCGCTGAGCAGGCATCGGCTTCTGAGGGTGTTTTCAGACCTTCACAGCATACCATCAAAACAACAACCAAGTCTAAAACTCCATTAAAGACAAAGAAACAAGTACAGCATTCACCTGGACAGGCCTCCATGCCTAAAAAACAGATGCTCAAAATGGCTGAAGACCTAATTACTCTGATCAGGGGTTCCCACCCCCCCTGATAAAAGGCCTAGGCAGGATACAGACTATGATTCCTCTGACCAGGTTTCCATTTCTTCTGATTCCTCTTCAGACCAGGGATACTCTTTACCCCCCTATGAGGACTCTGATGCTGATGAATCAATCCTTCAGCCTCTCCTCCTGAGGATTACTCTTTTGGGGAAACTTTACATACCATGAGGGAGCATTTCCATTGTGGAGCCAGGATTATTCAGAAACCAAGAAAAGGCTCAGAGATTTTCTTTTATTGCCTCAGCACAGGCCCCTTGCTATTCCGCCTGTGTTAGATGTTGTGGATGATGTGTTCTCTGAATCCAGTTTAACCCCTGATTATTTGCCCCCAGCACCAGTCAAGCCAGATAGGTACTACAGAGTCCCTGACTCTCACAAATTTCTTTATAAAAACCCTGCTGCTGACCCAGAAACTATTTCCCAGGGTCCCAAAGGGATAAAGGCTTCCACTGATAAAAATCCAGTTCCCTCTGATAGGGATTCTAGAGTACTAGATGGATGGGGGAAGAAAGTTTACACTTCTGCAGCTTTAGCAGTAAGGGCTTTAAATTGCCAGTTCCACATGCTTAAATACCAACAATATTTAATGTCTCTGTTAAAACAGAAAATGCTTACAAGCTCAGAAGGTCCTGACTATAAGGAAATGTAGGATTTATTGCATGCCGCTGAACAAGTGGGAAAACATACTTTGCAGTGTGGTTTTGATTCATTAGAGGCTTCCTGTAGAGCCACAGTTACAGGGTCTGTGATTTGAAGGCATGCTTGGTTAAAAGAACAAGGTTTACTTGATCATGTTAAGGCAAAATTATTGGATGCTCCTTTACAACATGATATCTTGTTTGGTGTTAAGGCAGAAGAGATATTAAAGAAAATGGAGGATAAGGCAAAATCTATGCAAACAGTGAAGGATTTCTTACAGGTACAGCCACCTCGATTTAGCAGAAATTGGCCTTCTAAAAATTGGTCTTTCCAGTGTCAGACAGACCACAGAGAGGCAGATACAGACGCCCAAGAGGCAGATCTCAGCCTCAAGGCTCTTACAAACCACGATAGTGGGGTGCTTCAACCCCAAAAGGAGGAGAAGACAAGTCACAACCTTACTGGAAACAGTCCCAATGACTTCCCCCTTCAAATGCCAAGCACTTACCTTTTGGCAGCTCCCTTAGGGGGAAAACTAGCACTTGTTTCACAAAATTGGCATATAATCACCCAAGACAAATGGGCTCTGAATCTTGTGTCTCAAGGTCACAGGTTCCAATTTCACACTCTACCAAGGCCAAAAGGAATGCCAGACCTGCCACAAAATCAATGGGCAGAGGCACAAAAACAAATTACAGCCCTCATGGACAAAAAGTGTCACAACAGGAACAAGGACAAGGATTTTACTCAAGACTTTTCTTGGTCCCCAGAAAGGACAAAGCCTGGAGACCCGTACTGGACCTATCTACTCTAAATACTTACCTGGATGTTCCGAAATTCAAAATGTTTACACTACAGCAACTTCTTCCCATGCTGGGCAAGAAGGCTTGGCTTGTTACTTTGGACCTTAAAGAGGCATACCTGCATGTGCCAATCAGACAAAATTGCAGAAGATAACTCAGATTCATAGCTGGCACAATGCATTACCAATTCTCTGCACTGCCCTTTGGCTTTTCTACTGTGCCCAGGGTCTTCTCAAAATGCCTGGCACCAGTAATTGCATTTTTCAGACAAAAAGGAATTCAGATATATCCCTACTTGGATGACTGCCTTATTCAAGCAGAGAGCAAGGACATTCTTCTACAGCATCTGGCATTTGTAAAAAGATTGCTAATTTGCCTAGGGTACACAGTAAACGAAAATAAGTCAAATCTAGTGCCCTCACAAGAGATAATATTCCTGGGTGCCAGCTTAAATACAACGGCCCAGATGGCTTATCTCACTCCAGACAAGCAAAGACAACTGACTCAGTACTTTCAACTGATGGCAACAAAAACCCAACTCCCTGCAAGAAAAATTCTGCAGGCCTTTGGGTTCGTGGTGTCCTGCATACTACTAATTCCATAGACAGACTGCATATGAGGAAATTACAATGGTACCTAAAAAGTGTTTGGACTCAACACTGTCACAGTTTGGAAACAGTAATACCACTTATTCCCTGCCTACAACGGGAGTTTCGATGGTGCGGCACAGGCATGTCACCACAACAAGGGACAGCCTTTCACTTTACCCACAGCCAGGCAGACACTAACAACAGATGCTTTGGATTACGCCTGGGGAGCACACATGGCAGGAAAATGTATTCAGGGCAAGTGGGCCGCAGACCAAATGCATCTTCACATCAATCAAAAAGAGATGCTAGCTGTACAAAATGCCCTAACAGCTTTCAAGGACCTTCTGCATCCAGGGCAACTATTACTAAAGATGGACAACACCACAGTTATGTGGTACATAAACAAGCAAGGGGGCACTCATTCCTATCCCCTCTGCAGTCAAGCCATGACTTTATGGAACACAGCGCTGACCTGTCAAGTTCATCTGCAAGCACAATTCCTGCCAGGAAAGAAAAATACTCTGGCAGACGACTTAAGCAGAAACATCATGGATCCTCACAAATGGAAATTAAATCCACAAGTATTCAGCATGATAACACAAAAATGGGGGTGCCCAGACATAGATCTCTTTGCCTCTCCTCTGAACTGCCAACTACAGAAATTCTGCACAAGGACTTGCCACACACAAGCATGGAAAGTGGATGCTCTCTCGTTCAGCTGGAAAACCCTAAAAGTTTATGCCTTCCCACCACTGCCTCTCCTTTCAAAGGTACTCCTAAAAGCCAGACAAGAAAGGCCAAAAATTATCCTGATTGCCCCAGACTGGCCACGCCAGCACTGGTACCCAATCTTAAAAGAACTTGGCTCAAGGCCCAGCATGGATTTTACCTCAAATTCCTCATCGTCTGACTCAACAAAACAATCAGATCCTGCACAGCCAGCTCAAAATCTTAAACCTGGCTGCATGGCAGATTACTTAGCCAAGCAGCCAACACCTCTCTCTAAAGCTGTTATGGATGTCATTTTGGAGACCAGGAGGCCAGCACCAGGAAATCCTGTTCAGAAAAGTGGAAGAGATTCTGCGCCTGGAAGCAGGCTCAAAGCTTTGACCCTCTTGTTCCAAATATTCCTCAGATATTGCAATACTTAACTGAGATGCCTGACAAAGGCCTATTCTTTTCATCCATTAAGATCCACGCCTCTGCCATCTCAGCTCATTAAAACATGGATCCTCCTATTTTCTCTCATCCATTATTAAAACAGTACCTCAGAGGGGCTAAAAACATAAGACCGCCCTGGAGAGCACCAACACCAACTTGGGACATCAACTTTGTCTTGGAAAAGCTAACTTTACCTCCTTTTGAGCCAGCCAATTCAGCAGAATTAAAATATGTGTCATGGAAAACTGCTCTGCTTCTGGCAATAACCTCAGCACGAAGAGTCTCAGAGTTACAGGCACTAATGGCAGTGGAACCTTTCATCATTTTTCATTAGGACAGGGTTTCTTTAAGAACAAACCCTACATTTATTCCAAAGGTGGTATCCAGTGTGGCTCTTAACCAAACTATTCACTTGCCAACATTTTATCCAAATCCCCAGAATAAAGGGGAGAGACTTCTGCACTCACTAGACATACACAGGCAATTAACGCTTCTACTTGGACAAAACAAAAGCTTTCAGGAAAACTGAGCAATTGTTTGTAGCATATGCTGCAGGATCACAGGGAAAGGCTATTTCAAAGCGGACCATTTCAAAGTGGATAGGACACTGTATCCGTTTCTGCTACACACAGCATGGTAAAACTGTACCTAGCAACATTAGGCCACATTCCACCAGGGTAACAGCCACTTCAACTGCCTACCTTAGAGGAGTACCTACCAAGGATATTTTGGAAGCTGCAACTTGGAGTTCAGTGCACACCTTTACCAAGCATTACCACTTGCCTCTTTACTCTAAATCCAGAGCTGGCTTTGCCACTGCAGTGCGGCAGGGCCTCATAGCCACCCTCAATCCTTTATAGACCCAGCCACCCAACCTCAGCTTTGGGATTTAACCCAAGTGTAATGACTGCAGCAGTGAAACACGATGAACATAGTACAGTTTTGTACCTACCATAAATGTAGATGTTAGAGTGTATTCACTGCTGCAGTCCAGGTTACCCTCTCTCCATCCCCACTTTCTTAGCTGGGACTTATCTATACCTTTCTACCATATACAGCTTATGTGGTTTATTTGCTTGTAACTTAAGGTATTGTTTTTATTTTGTATGTATGTTTTATTAGCAATATGTATTGCCTACCTATTTGGGGGCACCTGACATCTGGGGCAAGAAAAACAGAAGAAAATGGCGTCGGCTGCATCTTGTATACCCCTGGCGCACTGACGTCGGGGAAGAAGCAACAGCAACCAATGCCGGACCAAGACTTTGGAACTCTGGCCAACTGCGGGACCGCCTGATGGCAGGATAACCCAAGTGTAATGACTGCAGCAGTGAATACACTCGCACATCTACATTTATGGTAGGTACAAAACTCTACTTCTCTCTTCATATAATCCAGTGAGGTACATCTGAAATCATTTACATCAACATGAACTGTCGTGTTTGTGTTTGGAAGGTCTCTGGTGTTTAGTTGGGTTTCTGTTGAGTACCTCCATATATGATGGTTTATGTGTTGAGTGCATGGTTTGCATAGGAGGTGTAGCATGTGAGCTGACAGCCTGTTAAGTGTTACTTTTCTGTGCACGAGAGTACAAAGATTCCAAATTCTTAGTGTAGATGCATCACTCACAAATTGTACTTGAGGTAATTTAGGAGTGGAGGGTTGTCTTGTGTACATGAGGCAGTTGCTACATTGCCTCTGGATACCTATGTCATGCTGGTAGGAGAAATGGAGGGAAACTGACCATCCATAATGCTAGGTTAAATATCATTTTCACAGTGGGGAGAGAAAATGGAGGGGTTTGGTATAACTGGGTGCTCTATACTAGTGGGGGTTCTCTAAATGGTGCGAGACTATTGTAGATTTGGTGGTTTTGGGACTCTTTAAGGGGCATAAGGGTAGCTGAGATGCTCTTTGAGTAGCTAAGTGCAATTTAAGGACTTCTTGGCTAGATCACGAGCAGCTACTAAGGAAACATTTCTCTACTGTAGTTTTTGTGTCTATAACCACCAGTGGATGTTCTTCATGTTTCACTGTTGCAGTCATTACATTTGGGTAATCTGCTGGCAGGTTGCCCTCAGTCGGCCTGAATAACAAAGTCTTGGGTCCTGTGTCGGTTGCTGTCTCCTCTTCCATGACGTCAGGTCATCAGGGGTATAAAACATGCAGCCGACGCCATTTTATTTAGTCTTTCTTGCTGCGCGGTGCCCAAAGCAGAAGCAGTTTGCAAGTGCCGGTCAGCTGACTCCTGACATTTTCACATTCGAGTTTCAGAACCGAAGTCTTCAAACTAAAGCTAAGTACCCCGTTGGGGAAACGTTTTCTTACTCCTTACCGATGTCAGTAAAAGTTAATAATTGCATTACTTGTGGGAAACAAATACCTCATAAGAATTTTCATTTGTACTCTATTCCTTGCTTAGGCTCAGATCACAATGTGCCTTGCTGTCAGTTGTGTGCTAGATTTAACCAATGCACTGTTAAGCATCAGCATATTTTTGCTTCTAAGTATTTTGGTTCAAGATTCAATTATCCTGAAATGTCGTCGGTTAGCAATCCGACTACTGTAGTTCACAAAAAGCACAAAGAAAGACAGAAAACAGACCGTTGAGGTCCAAAACCGACGATGAAGCTTCTTCTAAGCCAGTCGCCAGTTCGCTGGTATTCAGTGAGGCACTTTCGCAGCACCTGATACCTGCTTCTTTTGAGCCGCAGGCCTCTACCGAGACCAATTTGGAGCCCGGTATGCCATGAGATTCTCAGAGTATTGAACCTGCGGATGTCTGTCCCTTGGATGGGTCCGGAGCTGCTGAGCAGGCACTGGCTTCTGAGGGTGTTTTCAGGCCTCAACATTTTTATATTAAACCGATGCCAGCCTCAAAAACAAGGTCAAAAACTGCTTCTGTGTCTAACAAACCGATGCATGAGCCGCATGCTCAGGCCCCTATGCCTAAAAGACAGATTATCAAAATGGCTGAGGATTTAATTACGTTGATCAGGGGTTCCTAACATCCCCACCCCCCTGTTAAGAGGCCTAGGCAAGGCACTGATTATGAATCTTCAGATCAGGTTTCCATTTCTTCTGATTCCTCTTCTGATCAGGAATTTTCTATTCCACCCTATGAGGATTGTGATGCAGAGGAATCCATTCCATCTGCTTCTCTTCCTGAGGATTACTCTTTTGGAGAGACTTTGCATACTTTATGGGAACATTTTCACTGGGAGAGTCAGGACTTCTCTGAATCAAAAAAGAGGCTTAGGGATTTCCTTCTTCTTCCTCAGCATAGGCCTTTGGCAACACCTCCTATATTAGACATTGTTGATGCTGTGTTTTCGGAATCAAGCATGCCTCCGGCTCCTAGTAAGCCAGACAGATATTACAGGGTTCCTGACTCCCACAAATTTCTATTCAAAAATCCTGCTGCTGATCCTGAGACTATTTCTCAGGGTCCCAAGGATGTAAAGACCTCTACAACCAAAACTCCTACCCCTTCTGACAGAGATTCCAGGGCGCTGGATAGATGGGGAAAGAAGGTTTATACGTCTGCAACCTTGGCAATCAGGGCCTTAAACTGCCAATTTCATATGCTTACATATCAACAGCATGTTATGGGCTTACTGAAACAGAAAATGATGTTGATTTCTGATTGTGTGGAAAATAAAGAGTTACAGGAATTATTGCATTCAGCAGAATAGGTT
Organism: Protopterus annectens; assembly: GCF_019279795.1. NCBI lineage: Eukaryota > Metazoa > Chordata > Ceratodontiformes > Protopteridae > Protopterus > Protopterus annectens. The sequence continues at coordinate 380,117,931 of NC_056735.1, forward strand.
GGAAAGCATACTTTGAAATGTGGTTTTGATTCCTTGGAAGCCTCTTGTAGGGCCGCCATTACTGGATCTGTGATTAGAAGGCATGCCTGGCTCAAGGAGCAAAATCTGCCTGATCATGTTAAAGCTAAATTGTTGGATGCCCCTTTGCAGCATGACATTCTGTTTGGTAATAAGGCAGAAGAGGTTTTAAAGAAAATGGAAGATAAAGCTAAATCTATGCAAACCGTAAAAGATTTCTTGCAAGTGCAGTCACCCAGGTTCAGTAGACACTGGCCTACTAAAAATTGGTCCTTTCCTGTGTCCAACAGAGCCACTCAAGGTAAATCCATGCGCTCAAAAGGCTCCAGATGCCAATCACAGGGTTCTTACAGGTCAAAGCAATGGGGTGCCTGTACCTCCAAATCTGGAAGAAACAAAGCACAACCCTACAGTAAGCAGTCTCAATGACTTTCCTGTACCATTACCAAGCACTTACCTTTTGGCAGCCCCCTTGGGGGGAAAACTTAGCACTTCATGCTCAAAATTGGCAGTTAATTACCCCGGACAAATGTGTATTAAACAGTATTCCAGGGATACAGATTTAATTTCCATACTTTGCCAATTCCAAACGGATGGCCGGATCTGCTACAAAACCAGTGGGCGGATCTGTCACAAAACCAGTGTGCAGAGGCCCAGAAACAAGTCATGTCCCTCATGGATATGGGGGCTATTCAACAGGTACCAGAAAAGGAAAGAGGATGAGGTTTTTATTCAAGACTTTTCCTGGTACCCAGAAAAGACAATTCATGGCGTCCAGTTCTGGACTTATCGATTTTTAATACGTTTCTGGACATTCCAAAATTCAAAATGCTGACTTTACAACAGCTACTGCCTATTCTAGGCAGGAATGCTTGGTTAGTAACTTTAGACTTAAAAGAGGTATACCTGCATATCCCAATAAGGGAATCGTGCAGAATATACCTCCGCTTCAAAGCAGGTTTTTTTGCATTTCCAATTATCTGCACTGCCCTTTGGCTTATCTACTGCGCCCAGGGTCTTTACAAAGTGCCTGGCACCAGTAATTGCATTCTGCGGACAAAGAAGCATTTAAATTTATCCTTATCTGGGCAACTGTCTCATTCAAGCAGAGGACAGGGACACTCTTCTTCAACATCTGGCATTTGTAAAAAGGCTTCTAGCATGCCTAGAGTACATCATAAACGAAAAGAAATCACAACTGGTACCTTCTCAAATAATTACATTCCTGGGTGCAAGCTTGAATACAACTGCCCAGATGTCTTACCTTAAGCCAGACAAACAAATCAACTGACAACATACTTCAAACAAATGGCATCAAAAACCCAGTTATCTGCAAGACAAATTCTGCAGGCTTTGGGATTCATGGCATCCTGCATTCTACTAATTCCATATGTGAGACTATACGAGGAAACTTCAGTGGTACCTAAGAAGTTTATGGAGTCAACATTGTCACAGTCTGGAAACAATGATTCCTCTCATTCCCTGCCTACAACAGGAGTTTCTTTGTCTTTGCCCCTCTGCCACTACTCTCCAAGGTTTTACGAAAAGTCAGACATGAAAAACCTAAAGTGATCCTAGTTGCTCCGGACTGGCCTTGCCAGCACTGGTACCCACTTCTAAGGAATATGTCTCAACTTCCTCCATGGTACTTGCCCTGAAATACCTCATCTACTGTCTCAGCAGAACAATCAAATTCTGCACACTCGGCTCTAAACTCTGAGTCTTGCAGCATGGCTCATCAATTAATTATTCAAACTACACCTCTCAGTAAATCTGTGATGGATGTCATTTTGGAAGCCAGAAGGCCTAGTACTAGAAAATCTTATGCTGATAAATGGAAGAGATTCTGTGCTTGGAACCAAGCACAAGAAACAGACACAGCAAAGCCAATATTTGACTGAGATGCTTGACAAGGGCCTAACTCTTTCTTCAATAAAAATCCATGCTTCTGCCATCTCGGCTCATTACAACACAGAGCCCTCCCCTCTTTTCTCATCCTCTGCTTAAACAGTATTTTAGAGGGGCCAAAAATGTAAGGCCTCCCAGAAGATCACAAACTCCTGCATGGGACCTCAGTTTTGTGCTGGAAAAACTCACCCTGCCTCTTTTTGAACTAGCAGCTACTGCGGATATAGCATTTCTATCTTGGAAAACAGCTTTTCTCCTGGCAGTCACTTCAAGAAGGGTTTCAGAACTACATGCTCTCATGGCAGTGGAGCCTTTTATTACATTTTACCCGGACAGGGTGTCTCTCAGGACCAATCCTTCTTTTATGCCTAAGGTGGTATCCAGTGTGGCTCTTAACCAGATCATTCACCTGCCAACATTTTATCAAAATCTGCAAGGGGGAGTGGATTCTGCATTCATTGGACGTTCACAGACAACTAAGATTCTACTTAAACAGGACCAGATCTCTAAGAAAGTCTGAGCAACTACTGATAGCTTTTGCTGCAGTGTCAGAGGGGAAGGCTATATCAAAGCAGACTATTTCTAAGTGGATAAGCCACTGCATTTGTTTCTGCTACTTGCAACATGGTAAACCTGTGCCCAAGGGGATCGGATCACATTCCACCAGGGCTGCCTCTACTTCAGCAGCTTTTCTCAGAGGGGTTCCATCCAAAGACATTCTAGAAGCTGCTACTTGGAGCTCTGTTCATACCTTCACAAAGCATGATCATTTTCCTCTCTTCTCCAAATCCAGGGCAGGCTTTGCCACTGCAGTTCTGCAGGGCCTTATAGCCGCTCCTAATGCTGTGTAGTTCCGTCCTCCCATCCATAGCTTTGAGATTCTACCCAAATGTAATGACTGCAACAGTGAAACATGAAGAACATAGTACAGTTGTCTACACTTACCATAAATGTAGATGTTCGAGTGTATTCACTATTGTAGTCCGGGTTACCCACCCGCCATCCCCCTTTCTATACCTTTTTTCTTTCCTTCACTATACACTAAAGTCTTTGTGGTGTATTTGCTTTTAGATGAAGGTAAAAGTTTATGTTGCTAAAAGTGCATTTTTATATATTTCTGTTGATTGATTTTATATATATCATCATCTTCTTTCGGCTGTTCCCGTTAGGGGTCGCCACAGCGGATCACCTGTTTCCATTTCTTCCTGTCCTCTGCATCTTGCTCTATCACACCAACCACCTGCATGTCCTCTCTCACCACATCCATAAACCTTATCTTAGGACTTCCTCTTTTCCTGTTACCTGGTAGCTTCATCCTTAGCATCTTTTTCCCAATATACTCCGCATCCCTTCTCAGCACATGTCCAAACCAACGTAATCTTGCCTCTCTGGCTTTGTCTCCAAAACTTCCAACCTGAGCTGATCCTCTAATATACTTATTCCTAATCCTGTCCACCCTCGTCACACCCAGTGCAAATCTTAACATCTTTAACTCTGCCACATCCAGCTCAAACTCCTGCCTTTTTGTCAATGCCACTGTCTCCAACCCATATAACATAGCTGGTCTCACTCCCCTCTTGTAGACCTTCCCTTTCACTGTTACAGGTACTCGTCTGTCACAAATCACTCCTGACACTCTTCTCCCCCACTCTATCCTGCCTGTACTCTCTTCTTCACCTCTCTTCCACACTCACCGTTACTCTGAACTATTGACCCCAAGTATTTAAACTCCTCCACCTTCGCCACCTCTACTCCTTGCATCTTCACCATTTTTCTATCCTCCCTCGCATTCACACACATATATTCTGTTTTAGTCCTGCTGACCTTCATTCCTCTTCTCTCTAGAGCATATCTCCATCTCTCCAGGGTCTCCTCCACCTGTTCCCTACTCTCACTACAGATCACAATGTCATCTGCAAACATCATAGTCCATGGGGACTCCTGTCTGATCTCATCTGTCAACCTGTCCATCACCATTGCAAATAAGAAAGGGCTCAGAGCTGATCCTTGATGTAACCCCACCTCCACCTTAAACTCATCCCTCACTCCCACCGCAGACCTCACCGCTGTCACACTACCTTCGTACATATCCTGTACCAGTCTTACATTATTCTCTGACACTCCTGACTTCCTCATACAATACCACAACTCCTCTCTAGGCACCCTGTCATATGCTTTCTCCAAGTCTACAAAAACACAATGAAACTCTTTCTGACATTCTCTGTACTCTCAATCAACACTCTCAGAGCAAACATTGCATCTGTAGTGCTCTTTCCCGGCATGAAACCATACTGCTGTTCAGTAATCACCACATCCCTTCTTAACCTAGCTTCCACAACTCTTTCCCATAACTTCATGCTGTGACTGATCAGTTTAATCTCTCTGTAGTTACTACAGTACTGCACATCACCCTTATTCTTTAAAATCAGTACCAAAACACTTTTCTCCATTCCTCAGGCATCCTCTCACTTTCCAAGATTTCATTAAACAATCTGGTTAAAAACTCCACTGCTATTTCACCTAAACACCTCCATGCTTCCACAGGTATGTCATCTGAGCCAACAGCCTTTCCATTCTTCATTCTCTTCATGGCTATCCTTACTTCCTCCTTGCTAATCCATTGTACTTCATGATTCACTATCCCTACATCATCCAACCTTCTCTCTCTCTCTCTCATTCTCTTCATTCATCAACCCCTCAAAGTACTCTTTCCATCTCCTCAACACACTCTCCTCGCTTGTATGTTTCCCTCATTATCCTGTTAAAATACGCACCTTTACCTGCTGCACATCTTTCCTAGCTCGGTCCCTCTGTCTAGCCAATCGGTACAGGTCCTTTTCTCCCTCCTTAGTGTCCAACCTTTCATACAACTCTTCATATGCCTTATCCTTAGCCTTCGCCACCTTTCTCTTTGCCATGCACCTCATCTCCTTATACTCCTGTCTACTTTCTTCATCTCTCTGGCAATCCCACTTCTTCTTTTCCAACCTCTTTGCCTCTATACTCTTCTGTACTTCCTCATTCCACCACCATGTCTCCTTGTTGTCCTTCCTCTGTCCCGATGTGATACCAAGCACCTTTCTAGCCTTCTCCCTTACTAGCTCTGCTGTAGTTACCCAGCTATTTGGTAACTCTTCACTGCCACCCAGTGCCTGTCTTAACTCATCCCTGAACTCCACCTCACAATTACCCTTTTTCAATTTCCACCATTTGATCCTTGGTGCTGCCCTCACACTCCTCCTCCTCTTCTTGATCACCAATGTCATCCTACAAACCACCATCCTATGCTGCCTAACTACACTTTCTCCAGCCACCACTTTACAGTCTCCAATCTCCTTCAAACTGGCCCTCCTACATAAGATATAATCCACCTGTGTGCATCTTCCTCCACTCTTGTATGTCACTCTATGCTCCTCCCTCTTGTTAAAATACGCATTCACCACAGCCATATCCATCCTTTTCGCAAAATCCACTACCATCTGACCTTCTGCATTCCTTTGTTTAACACTATACCTACCCATCACTTCCTCATCCCCACTGTAACCTTCACCAACATGCCCATTTAAATCTGCTCCAATCACCACTCTCTCACCCTTGGGTACAGTCATCACCACTTCATCCAATTTACTCCAACATTTTTCTTATTTATCCATTGCACACCCAACTTGTGGAGCATATGCACTAACAACATTAATCATTACACCATCAATTTCCAGCTTCATAAACATCACTCTATCCGACACCCTTTTCACCTCCAAAACACTCTGCATACTGTTCCTTCAGAATAGCTCCTACGCCATTTCTCCTCCCATCCACACCATCATAAAACAATTTGAACCCACCTCCAATACACGTAGCCTTACTCCTCTTCCATCTGGTCTCTTGCTCACACAATATACCAACTTTCCTTGTGTCCATCATATCAGCTAGCTTTCTCCCTATACCAGTCATACTACCAACATTCAAAGTTCCGACCCTCACTACCACAGTCCTAGCCTTTCTCCTCTCTTCCTGCCTTCGGCCATGCCTTCCGCCTCTTCTCCTCCTTCGGCCAACAGTAGCCCAATTTCCACCAGCACCCTGTTGGCTAACAGTACTGATGGAGGTCATTGTTAACCCGGGCCTCAACCGATCAAGTATGGAAATATTAACTGGTGACTGCATGAAAAGATTTGGCAAAGTTTTACACCGGATGCCCTTCCTGATGCAACCCTCCTTATTTATCCGGGCTTGGGACTGGCACAAAGAAATGCACTGGCTTGTGCATCCCCAGTGGCTGGGTTATTGATATATATATATATATATATATATATATATATATATATATATATATATATATATATATATATATATATATATATATATATATATATATATGTGTGTGTATATATAATATTTGCTCCCCATTTGGGGGGCACCTGACATCTGGGGCAAGAAAAACTGAATAAAATGGCGTTGGCTGCATGTTTTATACCCCTGACAACCTGACGTCATGGAAGAGGAGACAGCAACCGACGCAGGACCCAAGACTTTGTTATTCAGGCCGACTGAGGGCAACCTGCCAGCAGATTACCCAAATGTAATGACTGCAACAGTGAATACACTTAAACATCTACATTTATGGTAAGTGTACACAACTGTAGTTTACCCCCACAGTGTGGTAGTGTACAATGGTGCACGGAGGTGCGCTATGCATAAACGGATGAATACAGCAGAGCAGTGGCTGGTCGCCTAACTCTGTGGAGCTGTTTTAAAACAAGTGCAAATCTGCACGAACACAGGGCTTATGTACCCATGATGAGCAAACTGAATGAAATAATTTAACCAAAACAAAAAAAAAACTCAAAACTGAGCCCTGTGCCAGCAACTGTCACTCAGATGAGTCCTAACTGCACTTTTTGCCACAAGGATGCAGGGGGTGCCCTCTCTAACAAAATATAGTGTAGTTTAGTACTCCGTTTAACAAACAGAACAAGATTCAGAAGGTCTGAATCTAGTCTGTGCTACAGCTGATAAAAAAGTGCAATAGATCAACAAGAAGAGTTTTAAAAAAGCATCAGTATAGCAAACATACAGTTTAAAAGTGCAAAATACACTCTGGACCCTACCCAGTTTGGATTTTTAAAAGGCAGATCATGTCTCCTAAACCGGACTGACTTCTTTGAAGCAGTAAAATGGTTCACACAGCTTATCTAGATCTCGCCAAGGCTTTCGACACCATCCCCCACTCTGGAATTATAGATAATTATTATTACTTCTTAACCATATCTTGTTTTCTTTTATTTCTACCATAATTTTTAAACTCCATTTTAATTTTGTTTGACTCATTAGCATTAATTTCTGACGAACCTTCTATCTTCCCTAATAACTCTGTAGTAATGTCCACAACCCATTCATTAAATCCCTGTCTTTCAAACAGGTAGGTAGGGAAGCACCGGTTCTCATTTTTACTTCATTACCCAGCATTTTTATATTGGTGGTATATTGGTGGTAGTTATCACACCATCTGAAATAGTTACTGGATTGTGCTGGAGCTTTCAGTGAAATGTACATGGTCATGTGAAATATAATTTCTGTCTTGTCCAGCCCAGCTATTGTACCTTGGGGAATAATAGGTAAATGCTCTCTGAGTAACCTGCTGCTGAATTTGCATCTTCCATACCTTTTTTTGTTATATTTTCCCTTCTAGGTCCCCCAGATGCTTTCTCACTATTGCAAGTCAAGTTCCAGTTCCTAGGTATAAGTAATATTCCCTTCTGAAAGCTGATCATTTGGGTCTATATCACTTATTCGAAATAAGTATTCGTTGAAATATAATTTTTGTCTTGTCCAGCCCAGTTATTGTACCTTGGGGAATAAGAGGTAACTGCTGTCTGAGTAACCTACTGCTGAATTCACATCTTCCATACCAAATATTTGCATAATTTTCTTCAGAAGTCTACCTTTTTTTTGTTATATTTTCCCTTCTAGGTCTCCCCAGATGCATCCTCAATGTTGCAAGTCAAGTTCCAGTTCCTAGCTAAACGTAATATTCTCTTGGGTCTGTATCACTTATTCGAAATAAGTATTCATTGAATGCATATTCATCGAACTCTAAACATGAGAATTCATTTCAGCGAACCTCTGCCTTTTTCCCAGGGTTAGGAAGCACTTGGTCATCACCACAGCTTTGACCTTTTTCCCACTGTAACGCAATTTCAGAGTTGCTGTATATAGATAGGGGGACGCTGGTGGTGTAGGGGGTGAAGCCTCCCACTTGGGTGTGTTTGATTTAGTGTGGTGTGTGTTCCAGAGTGCTAGTGGGCGAGTGGTTATTAACCCTGGGGAAAAGTCCAAGGGTCGCTGAAATTAATTTCAGGCATTCAACTAATATGTATTTCGATTAAGTGATATAGACCTGATCATTTCTCCCAAAATTTTCTTAAGCTCCATAGTAGCAGTTTTAGGAAGAATATAAATACATGCCACCATAACCATCCTTCCTTGCCATTAGCCCCTTACTACCACAAATGTACCATTATTTTTTCCTCTTCAATCTTTGTTGGAGTTTCTGTAGCAATTAGTATAAGTACTCCCCCTTTTTCTTTACCCTTGATACGCCACCGAATATCCATCCTAAAATCCTTTTTCCAAATGTGTCTCCTGTAGCATTGCTGTTTGCACACTGCATTTTGTAATATAATTCAGTGCTCTAACCTTTTTGTTTTATACCTGTGAGGCCGTTCATGTTCCACAATATGGATAGTGTAACCATTCTGAAAAGAAATTGTTATTCTCATCTGTTATATATGACAGTTTAAATGTCTATTTCCTGCTTTTGTTACATGCACCCACTAATGTTTGGCAGGTTGATCTTTTATACGGTTATTTCTGTGTCACATTTTACAAGAATTTTTGTTTAAATTAAAACGCTCAAACAAAAAAAAAAGCACACCCGAAGAATACCTCCATAATCTACATCTTCAAATAGTGAAGGAACAATTGACCTAAGGCGACAGCTTGCACCCAGAGGCTTTATCTTACCTAAAGTTAAGGTTATTCATGCTAATCTTATTAGATTAAACAATGGCCTTAATCCATACATTCACCCATGTAAAAGTAAGAGAAGACATATCAACTCTCCATTTATTATAGTCTGTGCACTTTTACAACCCATCCCCCATCTCAGCAACCCAAGATTACAGCATGTCAACTTAAACATTCTTTCGTCCTCCCTTTTTTCTCTTTTTACATTGTAATGCTTACATTTCTAAAAAATAAAAAGAAAATAAGGTACTTGTTTACTTTAGATTCTTTATCCCATACAACAATAACTGAAAATGCTTGATTGTATAACATGCACTTCTATTTCATGAAGTTTTATACAAACGCTGTTAAGAACAAAAAATGACTTGTTTTACTTGATTACTTTACTTTTTTCCATTTCCTTTTAGTGTCCTTCCAAAGATGAATGACATGAAGTGGGGTATATGCTTTTCTGTCCCCCCACAAATGTAACAATAGTTAACAGAAGTCCAGTCTTTCCACTTTTTCTTGTAAGGCCATATATCACAAATGTGATTGATGTGTCATAATCTCACATTTATTCTCTAATTTCAGTGTTGCTGGTCTTCTTCCTGTACATCTCCCTCTCTCGGCTCCAGGCTCTGGTTCAAGTCCATGGTCCCTATTCTTATGCTCAACTCCTGTACTTTTTTCTCTCAAGCATTTTCCTTTTGAATATTGGAAAAGGTTTAACTGGCAGAGTCTCTCTCTGAGCTTTATCATCAGAAGAATGAGAAGCAGAGTCCCCTTCTGTTTGGCTCACTTTTTGTTGGGCAAAGTTTTGTATTTCCACCTTAGCCTGTTCTGCATCAAGAAAATGACTTTGATCCTCCAAGAAGAATAGTCTGAAGACAGCTGGATACGGCAGCTTGAATCTCACTCCTGCCTCTTGACATTCCCTGATTGTCTGGATACACTTACTTTTCCTGCATGGTGTACAGCAAATAATTATTTTTTCACAAACACTCTGTCTCCAATTTTTAATACTTTCTCCATCTATCAGAGTTTTGTCAGGGTCAATTCTTTCTGCTGGTATGATTGCATCTTTACTAATACAGGTCATTGCTGCTTACTCATGGCCAGGTTTGGTGCATACAGACAATGTACCTTTTCGTTTAACAAATCATGCTGTGGAAGTTCAGTTGCTTATTTGTGATCTCATAAAATGAGTACAGTCTGTTCATTCCAGACCATTGCTGTAGATAAGGTCACTCCCCTACTGGTCCTTAGGGTTCTCTGACCATAGGAGGCATGCCTGCATGTCCTATCAGACCACAGCTAGAGAAGATACCTTCTTCTTGCAGGGCCAGAGCATTAATCTCAGCATTGCCATTTGGCTGGCTCTACTTTCGCCAGAGTATTCACAAAATGCCTGGCCCTGGGTTAGCACAATAACAACTTAGAGGCAAAAGAAATGCTGGCAGTAATGCGCAGGAATTTCATAGATACCATCCACAAGCTTGGAAAATTTATTTGGCAAAATGGAGGAGATTCAGCATTTGGAACATCCTGGAATATTTGGCAGATATGCTAGAATGGTCTAGAAGGGTTTTGGAACTACAGGCCCTAATGGCAATACCACCATTCAAAATCAAGCTATTCATCTACCTGCTTTCTTATCCAGAGCAGGCTTTATAAATGTAGATGTCCGATAGATATGCAACAATTGATTACAGCCTTCCTTGACATCTACATTTATGGTAGGTACAAAACTGTACTTTTCTCTGGTGCAAAGGATAATCTTAGATATTAATCTTCATTTATTCCTTACAAATGGGTTATTGGCATTGGTTCTGCAAGCTCTAACAGCTCCCCCCTTTGAACCTGCATCTTCGTGTGATGTAAAATATCTGTCTTGGAAAACTTTGTTTCTGATTGCAATCACATCGGCCAGACGCTTGTCAGAACTTCAATCCTTATGCATCAAACCTCCCTGTCTTATCTTCCATAAGGATAGGGTATCACTGAGAACTATTTCTTCCCTTTTACCAAAAGCGGTGTCAGAGCAGTCTATCAACCAACCTGTTGACCTTCCAGTATTCTTTCCTAACCACTCTAACAAGGGAGAGTATTGCCTAGACTCCTTGGATGTTCGTAGGTAAATACGATTTTATCTGGACAGAACAAAATCTACCCATAAATCATACCAACTGTTGCTGGCCTTTTTCTGGACCTAGATGAGGTCACCCTGTCTCAAAAGTTACATTGGCTTCATGGTTGAGAAATTGTATTACCTTTATCTACAACACAAACAATCTCACCTTGCCTCGCAGAGTGAAAGCACATTCTTCAAGGTCTATGGCAACTTCAGCAGCTTTCCATGAAAAGCCTTCCCTAAATGATATTTGCTCAGCTGCGACTTGGGCCAAACCTCATACCTTTATTCTCCATTGCAAATTGTTTTTGGCCTCCAGAGATATAGCTTCTTTTTGCTCCATGGTGCTCAGGAATGTCCTTCCATGAGGGCCACCTAGGGATACAGGTAGCTGGGGACTCTGTCCCATCAGTAAGGAATGAACGAAGTTTAAAAACATCAGATAAAGAAGTTATGTCTTACCATAATGTTCCATCTGTATTTTTGATTTTCGTTCATTCATTACTTCCCACACTCTGTCCCTCCCAGAGGTTCCTGGTTGATCTCGCATACTCCTTTATTGTAGGTCTATTATGACCAGAGATAGCCTCTACTTTTGTCTATCAACTTGCAAACTCGATCTGAGGTAACAGGGAGCAGAGCATTCTGGGTAGGACCTTGGCTCGAGAGTTTTTGGCTGATGTGAGCTTGATGTTTGGCCGGCTGGGTTCAGAGGAAGGAACCGATAACCCATCAGTAATGAATGAATGAAGATCAACAACACAGATGGAACGTTATGGTAAGACATAACTTCTTTTTTTTTTTCCCTGCTTGCCCTGCTCTCTAAGTGTACCATTTTTTGAAACTGCTGTTTTTCAGCAGTCTCCTACTTTTCTTCATTTTGACCTCTGACTTTTGCAGTTTTATCATTTTGGCTGAATAGCTGTTTAAAGCTTCTTCCATTTTTTCCAACTTTTTCGTATTTGAGTTGACACACTCTTTCATTGTTTTGTTTACTTTAATTAGCTCTGAACACATTTGATTTATTTATTTTTTTCTTCCAGATTACTAGAAGCCATATTTTGTACCAAAGCTGGTGTTTGAACTGCTTTTCGCTGAAGAAATGCTGGATTCTTTCTAGTCTGTGTTTTCTCTTAATCTTTTCTGCTTGATTTTCTTTCAGGCTGTTTACATTTGTTCTTTGCTGATATCCAGCAGGATACTTCCTAGCCAGTAACTGAATTTACTAAAATTGGCAGAGTTACTGGCCCTTATCTGTTAGTTTCTTTTTTTTCACACTGGGAGAGCTGAAATTAAACTATTGATCAGTGTGCAGCCGTAAGGGCTGCGGTGGTGCAGTGGTTAGCGTTGTCACCTCACAGCAAGAGGCTCTCCAGTTCGATTCTCGGCTGGAGCGCCTATTGTGTGGAGTCTGCATGTCCTCCCCACGGTCGAGTGATGCTAAAGACAAGCATGTAGGTGCGAGCATGAATGGGTGTGCCTTCGTTGAAGGTTGGGCGTCGGGCTGGCAATTCGGCACCATAAAAATCCACTGCCAGTCATGAGTGGACCGAAGTTCCGCTGTGGCAACCCCTAACCAGGAAAAGTCAAAAGACTTTTATCAGTGTGCAGCCATCTTGGAAGTCCTCTTGAATATGAAGTTTTTAGTTGTTGATGAGGGGTAATTTCTGAAGACAGTGTTCAAAACTAGCAAATTGCTGCAGTCATCACACTTGGGTTATCCTGTCGTCAGGCGGTCCAGCAGTCGGCCGGATTTCCAAAGTCTTGGTCCGACGTCGGTTGCTGTCACCTCATCCCTGACGTCAGTGCACCAGGGGTATGTATATCTATATATATATATATATATATATATATATATATATATATATATATATATTGCAACCAAAGCCATTTTCCCCAGTCTTTCTTGCCGTGCGGTGCCTGAAGCAGAAGCAGTTCGCAAGTGCCGGTCGGCCGAGTCCTGAGATTTTCGAATTCGAATTTCAGACCGAAGTCTTCTATAAAGCTAAGTACCCCGTTGGGGAAACTTTTCTTGCCTCAGACCGATGTCAGAAAAAGTTAACAATTGTATTTCTTGTGGGAAGCAAATACCTCATAAGGATTTTCGTTCTTACTGCATACCTTGCCTAGGCCCTGATCACGACGTCACTTCTTGTAGTTTTTGTGCTAGATTTAATAAACGTACTATTAAAAGACTATTTGATTTCGCACGACACTTTTTTGGTAGAAAATTTAATTATACCATGCCGTCGAAGCTACCGACTACCGGCGTGCACAAAAAGTGCAGGGACAAGGACCAACAGCCCGGGCCTAAGCCTGATTCCGAGGCCTCTGTTGATCCGGTCTCGGTTATCAGTGAGGCTCCGACGCAGCCTCTGACTACCGCAGTTCTGGAACCGAGACCGCTACAGATATTTTGACGGAATGTACTAGGCCGACGCAGCCTTTTACTTCAGGCCCTTCCGACGATTTACCTTCCAAGGACGTCGGTGCTTCTGAAACGCCATCGGTTTCTGAAGGCATTTTCAGACCGACGACTCTTACAGTCAAAATGTTTTCCAAGTCGAAGACTCCTTCTAAATCAAAAAAGGCTTCACTTCAGTCTCCTGTTCAAGGCCCTATGCCTAAGAAACAGATGCTCAAGATGGCTGAAGATTTGATTTCTCTTTTCAGGGGTTCTCAGCCTCCCCCTGACAAAAGGCCTAGACAAGAGGAGGATTCTGCTTCCTCTGAACAACTGTCTGTTTCTTCGGATTCCTCTGAGGACCATGACTATTCCTTCTCTCCTTATGAAGATTCTAATGCTGAGGACTCTTTTCCCTCAGCTTCCCCCAGAAGATTACTCTTTTGGGGTAACTTTACACACCATGAGGGAACATTTTCACTGGGAAGGTCAGGATTACTCTGATTCCAAGAAAAGGCTCAGAGAGTTTCTTTTACTCCCCCAACACAGACCCCTAGCCATCCCTCCTGTTTTGGACATTGGGGATGATGTCTATTTAGAATCCAGTTTCAACCCTGACTCTCTACCTCCTACCACGGCCAAGCCTGACAGATACTACAGAGTACCTGAGTCCCACAAATTCCTTTACAAAAGCCCAATAGCTGACCCAGAGACTATCTCCCAGGGTCCCAAGGGGGCTAAGGCTTCCATGGCTAAAAATCCAGTACCTTCTGAAAGGGATTCAAGTGCACTAGACAGATGGGGGAAAAAGGTTTACACCTCTGCCACTTTAGCTATGAGAGCACTAAACTGTCAATTCCATATGCTTAAGTATCAGCAATTTCTGATCTCTCAGTTAAAACAAAAGATAACCACCCTCCCTCAACAATCTGAATTGAAAGAAGTACAGGATGTTCATCGTGTTACCCTGCTGCAGTCATTACACATGATGAGTTATCCTGTCGTCAGGCGGTCCCGCAGTCGGCTGGATTTCCAAAGTCTTGGTCCGACGTCGGTTGCTGTCAGCTCATCCCTGAGGTCAGTGCACCAGGGGTATATATATTGCAACCGACGCCATTTTCTTCAGTCTTTCTTGCCACGCGGTGCCCGAAGCAGAAGCAGTTCGCAAGTGCCAGTCGGCCGACTCCTGAGATTTTCGAATTCTAATTTCAGACCAAAGTCTTCTATAAAGCTAAGTACCCCGTTGGGGAAACTTTTCTTGCCTCAGACCGATGTCAGAAAAAGTTAACAATTGTATTTCTTGTGGGAAGCAAATACATACACAAAGCAGATGCCCGTGGAACCCTTGCACGGCAAAACAAGCAAAGTCCAAAAAACATACAAGCCAGCAAGTGTTGGCAAGTGCCAAATACGAAAATATTTATTAACATAGGAGGAACCAATCCGCCTATGAATCTGATGTTGCAAAAACAATCAAACCGGTTTCGGCTCCACAGAGCCTTCTTCAGTGAAATTCAAATAGTCAAAAGATAAAGTATCAGTACAAATACATTTATATAGTAAAGACTCACATAAGGACCAATCAACAAGCTTAATTCAAAATTGGTCATTAAGACCAGGTGGAAACAAAGCTCCAAGCTTTATAATCCATTTTCTCTCCTTGGAGCAAAGTAATTCATGCCAATAATATTTATCTTTACATCTACCCTTAATGCAGTCAATAGTAACAAATTTAAAAGAAGCTGATGCATGTTTTAAAGTATGTTTATATAATGCATTACTAATGCGTTTGTTCTTAATATCACTCAAATGTTCACAAATTCTGAGACGAAAAGCCCTAGAGGTCTGTCCAACATAGAAAGCAGAACAAGTGCAGGTCACCAAATAGATGACCCACTCAGTGTTGCAGTTGGCCCAAAATTTAATATCAAAGACCTCAGAGGTATTTCTGCTACTGAATTCCCTAATGTGTGAGACACGAGTGCAAAATGAACAATGTCCACATGGAATACACCCTACAACTGGTTTGCCTATAAGAGACAACTGGGTAGAAGCAAAAGAGTCAAGACTCACCCTCTTGTAATGACTAAATTTGGAACCAATAGTCTGTCCCCTTCTGAATGAAAAAGAACATCTATCTTGAAGAAAAGAATTCAATTTATGATCCGCCTTTAGCACATTCCAATGTCTGTGTATAATATTCTTGAAGCCCTGTGTATTCCGTCCATAAGTGGTAACCAGACGTAGGGGCTGTGAAACCAAATTCTGATTCTTGTCTCTGTATGATAGTAAATCCTGTCTATTTAAATTGGAAGCCCACCGTTTGGCCACATTCACTGTACCTGGACGATAACCTCTATTGATAAATCTACGGGTCAGGTCATCACGAACCTCAAAAAAGGACTGTTGGCTTGAACAAATTCTTCTGGCTCTTAAAAACTGAGATTTGGGTATATTCTGGATGATATGTTGTGGGTGGAAGCTGGTAGCATGTAATAAAGAATTAAATTCCGGAAATTTCCTGAACAACCTAGTGGACAGAGTATTGTCCTCATTTCTAGTGATTTCAACATCCAGATATACTATCCTTGATGTGTGACAGGTAAACTTGAATTCAGTACCCCATATGTTGTTATTGAGGTATTCCAGAAACTCCATAAGATAATGTTCATCAGCTGATGAAAATTCCAAGAAGGGGTTACCCAAAGCTAAAAGGGACAACTTGTTACACCCTCTCAATCTAGATACAGACGAGGGGGGCGGAAGCATAAGAAAAGATACATCGAAACAGAGTCTGGAGGCACTTTTGAAAATGATGACACAACACTAATTTCCAATTTCAATGTTCATAACATTTCTTCTGTTGAATTAACCAATGCACAACTGAAGTTATTGAATAAAGGGCTTAATTTTGTCCCTGTTTTTTTTGTCTCTGAACAATCTTTGGCTCAGGATGTGGTAAATTTTTGTCGAATACTAAATTTGAAATGTTTTTTGCTAACAATGATTGCGATACATCTCATGATTTTAAGTTCAAAAAATCCACATTCAATCCACCGATGACACATTTAGTGGGAGTTTTTCAGAAAAGTGTCCTACAAGGACATACATTGTCATCTTAGGGATTTTCCCATATCTCACAATAACTTGTCCACTGAAGAAATACAGAGTTTGGATGAGCTTGCTAACAACAAAAATTTGGTTATTACTCAAGCTGATAAGGGTGGAGCGGTGGTGGTATTGGATAAGGTTACTTATGACAAGGAGGTTATGAGACAATTGGGTGACAAGGAATATTATATGCAGATGCCTTTGGATCCTTCTCCTCATTTTCAGCGCAAAATTGGTCAGTTTTTGACTGAAGCGGTGGAGGAGGGCATTATCACACAGTTTACAAAAGAACAATTAATGGTCCTGTCACCCAAGAAACAATACCTCTACTTGTTACCCAAGATACATAAACATGCCAGTAATCCACCAGGCCGACCCATTGTCTCCGGACATGGGTCTCTTACAGAACCGTTGTCTGAATATTTAACCCAGTATTTAAAACCATTACTTGGATTCATAAGAGCTAGGATTCAAGACACCACACAATTTTTGGACATTATTAATGACACCCAACTTGAACCCCAATGGCTACTGTGTACTTTGGACATTACCTCTCTTTATACTAATATTCCACACTGGGCAGGCTTACAAGCATTGGACTATTGGTTGGCTAGATCAGGTCTATATCAACCTGGATTCAGTACATTTTTAGTATGTCTCACAGAATATGTACTGACTAGTAATGTCTTTTACTATCAAAATCAATGTTTCTGGCAAACCAAAGGTACTGATATGGGTGCGTCTTTCGCACCCATATATGCAGATCTTTTTATGGCATATATTGAGGAAATTACGATTTATGATCATAATCATAACATCTACATGTGTGAGATGGGCATTTGGCGTCGTTATCTGGATGATTGTTGGTTGGTGTGGAAAGCTGATGAACATTACCTTATGGAGTTTATGGAATACCTCAATAACAACATATGGGGTATTGAATTCAAGTTGACCTGTCACACATCAAGGATAGTATTTCTGGATGTTGAAATCACTAGAAATGAGGACAATACTCTGTCCACTAGGTTGTTCAGGAAATTTCCGGAATTTAATTCTTTATTACATGCTACCAGCTTCCAACCACAACATATCATCCAGAATATACCCAAATTTCAGTTTTTAAGAGCCAGAAGAATTTGTTCAAGCCAACAGTCCTTTTTTGAGGTTCGTGATGACCTGACCCGTAGATTTATCAATAGAGGTTATCGTCCAGGTACAGTGAATGTGGCCAAATGGTGGGCTTCCAATTTAAATAGACAGGATTTACTATCATACAGAGACAAGAATCAGAATTTGGTTTCACAGCCCCTACGTCTGGTTACCACTTATGGACGGAATACACAGGTCTTCAAGAATATTATACACAGACATTGGAATGTGCTAAAGGCGGATCATAAATTGAATTATTTTCTTCAAGATAGATGTTCTTTTTCATTCAGAAGGGGACAGACTATTGGTTCCAAATTTAGTCATTACAAGAGGGTGGGTCTTGACTCTTTTGCTTCTACCCAGTTGTCTCTTATAGGCAAACCAGTTGTAGGGTGTATTCCATGTGTGACATTGTTCATTTTGCACTCGTGTCTCACACATTGGGGAATTCAGTAGCAGAAATACCTCTGAGGTCTTTGATATTAAATTTTGGGCCAACTGCAACACTGAGTGGGTCATCTATTTGGTGACCTGCACTTGTTCTGCTTTCTATGTTGGACAGACCTCTAGGGCTTTTCGTCTCAGAATTTGTGAACATTTGAGTGATATTAAGAACAAACGCATTAGTAATGCATTATATAAACATAATTTAAAACATGCATCAGCTTCTTTTAAATTTGTTACTATTGACTGCATTAAGGGTAGATGTAAAGATAAATATTATTGGCATGAATTACTTTGCTCCAAGGAGAGAAAATGGATTATAAAACTTGGAGCTTTGTTTCCACCTGGTCTTAATGACCAATTTTGAATTAAGCTTGTTGATTGGTCCTTATGTGAGTCTTTACTATATAAATGTATTTGTACTGATACTTTATCTTTTGACTATTTGAATTTCACTGAAGAAGGCTCTGTGGAGCCGAAACCGGTTTGATTGTTTTTGCAACATCAGGTTCATAGGCGGATTGGTTCCTCCTATGTTAATAAATATTTTCGTATTTGGCACTTGTCAACATTTGCTGGTTTGTATGTTTTTTGGGAAGCAAATACCTCATAAGGATTTTCATTCTTATTGCATACCTTGCCTAGGCCCTGATCACGACATCACTTCTTGTCGTTTTTGTGCTAGATTTAATAAACGTACTATTAAAAGACTATTTGATTTCGCACGACACTTTTTTGGTAGAAAATTTAATTACACCATGCCGTCAGAGCTACCGACTACCGGTGTGCACAAAAAGCACAGGGACAAGGACCGACAGCCCAGGCCTAAGCCTGATTCCGAGGCCTCGGTTGATCCATTCTCCGGTTCTCCGGATATCAGTGAGGTTCCGACGCAGACTCTGACTACCGCAGTTCTGGAACCCGAGACCGCCGCAGATATTTTGACAGAATGTACTAGGCCAACGCAGCCTTTTACTTCAGGCCTTTTCGACGATTTACCTTCCAAGGACGGCGGTACTTCTGAAACGCCATCGGTTTCTGAAGGCGTTTTCAGACCGACTCTTACAGTCAAAATGTTTTCCAAGTCGAAGACTCCTCCTAAATCGAAAAAGGCTTCACTTCAGTCTCCTGTTCAAGGCCCTATGCCTAAGAAACAGATGCTCAAGATGGCTGAAGATTTGATTTCTCTTATCAGGGGTTCTCAGCCTCTTCCTGACAAAAGGCCTAGACAAGAGGAAGATTCTGCTTCCTCTGAACAACTGTCTATTTCTTCAGATTCCACTGAGGACCAAGACTATTCCTTCTCTCCTTATGAAGATTCTGATGCTGAGGACTCTATTCCCTCAGCTTCCCCTCCAGAAGATTACTCTTTTGGGGAAACTTTACACACCATGAGGGAACATTTTCACTGGGAAGGTCAGGATTACTCTGATTCCAAGAAAAGGCTCAGAGAGTTTCTTTTACTCACCCAACACAGACCCCTAGCCATTCCTCCTGTTTTGGACATTGTGGATGATGTCTATTTAGAATCCAGTTTCAACCCTGACTCTCTACCTCCTGCCCCGGCCAAGACCGACAGATAGTACAGAGTACCTGATTCCCACAAATTCCTTTACAAAAGCCCAATAGCTGACCGAGAGACTATCTCCCAGGGTCCCAAGGGGGCTAAGGCTTCCATGACTAAAAATCCAGTACCTTCTGAAAGGGATTCAAGAGCACTAGACAGATGGGGGAAAAAGGTTTATACCTCAGCCACTTTAGCCATGAGAGCACTAAACTGTTAATTTCATATGCTTAAGTATCAGCAATTTCTGCTCTCCCTTACAGCAGGATGTTCTTTTTGGTGTTAAAGCAGAAGAAGTTTTAAAGAAAATGGAAGATAAGGCAAAATTAATGCAGTCAAAGATTTCCTACAAGTACAACCCCCTCGCTTCAGCAGGAACTGGCCAACAAAAAATTGGTCCTTTCCAGCCTCAGACAGGCCTCAGAGAGGTAAATACAGGCGCCCAAGGGGCAGAGGATAACCTCAGTATAAACCTCGCCATTGGGGCACTCCAACCCAAAAGGGAGGAGAAGACAAGTCTCAATCCACCAGAAGGCAAACTCAATGACTTGCACCTCAGCTGGACAAACAAAGCTCTTTTGTCAGCCCCCCTGCGGGGAAAACTAGCACTATTTGCAGACAACTGGCACATGGTCACAAAGGACAAATGGGTCCTAGACATAATTTTACGAGGATACAGATTACACTTTCACACCTTGCCAATAAAAAGAGGAATGCCAAACCTGCCACAAAACCAAAGGGCAGAGGCTCAAAAACAAATTACAGCTCTCATAGCCATGAGAGCCATTCAAAGGGTACCAACCCGAGAGCAAGGCCAAGGATTTTACTCGAGACTCTTCCTAGCACCCAGAAAAAAAAATGCTTGGAAACCAATTCTGGACCTTTCAATCCTAAACACGTACTTACAAGTCCCCAAATTCAAGATGCTAACACTACAGCACCTACTTCCCATGTTGGGCAAGGAAGCATGGCTGGTAACGTTGGACCTCAAGGAGGCATACCTGCATGTCCCTATCAGACAAAGTTGCAGAAGATACCTCCGTTTCATTGCAGGTTCAACCCACTATCAATTCTCTGCACTGCCCTTTGGCTTATCTACTGCTCCCAGAGTATTCACAAAATGCCTGGCACCAGTAATTGCATACTGCAGACAAAGAGGAATTCAGATATATCCATACCTGGATGACTGCCTCATCTAAGCAGAAAGAAAAGACATTCTCCTACAACATCTGACCTTTGTGAAGCATCTACTAAATTGTATGGGGTACACAGTAAACGAAAAGAAGTCAAAACTAGTACCCTCACAAAAAATGACATTCCTGGGTGCCAGCTTGGACACAATGGCCCAGAAGGCTTATCTTACACCAGACAAGCAATTACAACTGACTCAGTACTTCAAGGCAATGGCAACAAAGACCCAATTAACTGCAAGAAAAATTCTGCAGGCTTTGGGCTTCATGGCATCTTGCATTCTGATAATACCATTTGCAAAGCTGCATATGAGGAAATTACAGTGGTACCTAAAAAGTGTATGGTCTCAACACAGCCACAGCTTGGACACAGTGATATCTCTCATCCCCTGCCTTCAACAGGAATTTCTATGGTGGGCACAGGCATGTCACCTCAAGGGTCAGCCTTTCACCTTGCCCACACCCAGGCAAACTATCACAACAGATGCTTCAGACTATGCCTGGGGGGCACACATGGCAGGGCAATGCATTCAAGGCCTATGGACTGCAGAACAAAGAAAACTGCACATAAACCAAAAAGAGATGGTAGCTGTACAGAAAGCTCTGACAGCCTTCAAGGATCTTCTACAGCCAGGACAGCTTGCAATACAGACGGACAACACCACAGTAATGTGGTACATAAACAAACAAGGGGGCACACATTCCTACCCTCTATGCAGGCAAGCAATAATCTTATGGAACACAGCTCTGGCCTACCAAGTCCAGTTACAAGCTCAATTCCTGCCAGGACAGAAAAACACATTGGCAGATGACCTAAGCAGAAACATCAAAGATCCTCACGAGTGGAAGCTAGACCCACAAATATTTACAATGATAACTCAAAGATGGGGCCTACCAAATATAGACCTGTTTGCCAGTCCTCAAAACTACCAGCTGACAATATTTTGTACAAGGACATCCCACCATCAAGCTTGGAAAGTGGACGCTCTTTCCTTCAGTTGGAAAAACCTGACAGCATATGCCTTTCCTCCATTACCTCTTCTCACAAAGGTACTTTTGAAGGTCAAAAAGGAGAAACCTCATATAATTCTCATAGCCCCAGACTGGCCACTCCAGCACTGGTACCCGCTACTGAAGAATATGGCTCACAGCCCACCATGGATATTGCCTCAAATACCTCATTTGCTCACGCAGCAGAACAATCAGATTCTACACAGCCAGATCAAAACCTAAAACCTGGCTGCATGGCAAATCAATTAAGTATCCAACCTGCACCTCTTTCACAAGCAGTACTGGATGTTATTCTAGAAACCAGGAGGCCAAGCACCAGGAAGGCTTACTCGGACAAATGGAAAAGGTTTTCTGCTTGGAACCAAGCTAAAGGCCAAGACACAACTCTGCCTCATATGCCTCACATTCTGCAGTACTTAGCTGAGATGTTGCATAAAGGACTTTCCTTCTCCTCAATTAAGATCCATGCATCAGCTATTTCAGCTCATTACGACACAAATCCACCTTTATTTTCGAATCCTCTCCTAAGGCAGTTCCGCAGAGGGGCAAAAAACATTAGACCACCTAGAAGAGCTCCTACACCAACATGGGATCTCAACTTTGTTCTGGAAAAACTAACGCTGCCTCCTTTTGAACCAGCTTTTTCTGCAGACCTTCAATTCCTATCTTGGAAGACTGCCCTGCTCCTGGCAATAGCTTCTGCTAGGAGAGTCTCAGAATTACAAGCACTTAGGCAGTGGAACCTTTCCTCATTTTTCATCAAGACAGAGTTTCTCTACAAACAAATCCTTCCTTCATGCCTAAGGTGGTTTCCAGTGTAGCTTTAAATCAAACCATCCACCTGCCCACTTTCTTCCCCAATCCACAGAACAAAGGTGAGAGACTCCTGCACTCCTTGGACATTCACAGGCAGCTTTGTTACTACTTGGATAAAAATAAGGCTTTCAGAAAAACTGACCAGCTCTTTGTTTCCTGTGCTACAGCTTCTCAAGGGAGGGCCATATCCAAGCAAACCATTTTTAAATGGATAGACCATTGCATACGATTCTGCTATACCCATCATGGGAAACCAGTTCCTCCTACCATTAGATCCCACTCTACCAGGGCAACAGCTACCTCTACAGCCTTTCTCAGGGGGGTTCCTACCAAGGAAATTTTAGAAGCTGCAACTTGGAGTTCTGTACACACCTTCACCAAACATTATCACTTGCCTCTTTATTCTAAGTCCAGGGCAGGCTTCGCCACTGCAGTTCTGCAGGGCCTCATTGCCTCCACTAACCCTCTATGATGCCTCCACCCTACCTTAGCTTTGGGACTCAACCCATGTGTAATGACTGCAGCAGGGTAACACGATGAACATAATACAGTTTTGTACCTACCATAAATGTAGATGTTAGAGTGTTCACCCTGCTGCAGCCCAGGTTACCCTCCCTCCAACCCCTCTGATCTACTGGCTAAATCTTTGCTATGCCTTACTGATGTATTTGCTTGCAGCTGAGGGAATTTTGTGTCTGTACAGTGTTCACACCTTTTGGTACAAATTTGGATCACCTTTTTGGGGGCACCTGACATCTGGGGCAAGAAAAACTGAAGAAAATAGCGTTGGTTGCAATATATATACCCCTGGCGCACTGACGTCAGGGATGAGGCGACAGCAACTGACGTCGGACCAAGACTTTGGAAATCCGGCCGACTGCGGGGACCGCCTGACAACAGGATAACCCATGTGTAATGACTGCAGCAGGGTGAACACTCGAACATCTACATTTATGGTAGGTACAAAACTGTACTATGTTAAGTTGTCAATCTCGCCTTCATTCTTGCTGGATGGTTCGGAGCCGATCCTCGGCTCCAACTCGGCACTTGCTTTAGCTTGAGAACTCCTTTTACCAGCTCGAGGCAACCCTATATCCCACAATGCAAGGCGGCACTACCTCAGATCTCGTTTGCCGCTTAGCGAAAGAGGTCTCCTTTGCCAGCTGAGGTAAGTAATTTCTTTGTCAAAGAAGAAAAAGCTTAGTTAGTGATTTATTTCCCCTTGTTTCCCTGTTTTATAGTCTGTAGTGTTTTATAGCCCACCCTATTCCCTTAGAATTCAAAACTTTTTTATTTCCTTGATAATAGTAAAAATCTTTAGTTAGGCCTAAACCCCATTGGTTAATCCCTACCTGTCTGTTTGTGTGTTAGGGGATTAATTGTGTGTTTGTGGGGGTTTGTGTGTGACTTCCTCCTAGGAGTATGTCAAAAGAAGGCAAGGTCTCAGGCTTCAAGAAGTGTGACTCGTGCTGTCAGAAAATGTCTCTGACAGACGGTCACACTTCTTGTGTTTACTGCCTGGGGCCTTTGCACCTGCAGGACTCTTGTGCTTTGTGTCATTCTTTTAGTCACAGAGTCCTGCAGGAACGGAGGAATAAGCTTATCCTCCGTGGCTTACTTAAGCCAGAAGGTTCTCCCTCTAAAGCAGGGTCTGGGAAACCTTCTAAACCACCGAAGGCTCAGGCTTCAGTATCTAAGCCTCCTCCGGTGGCTTCGGCCCGCGGCCGACATCGGCTCCGGCTGGAGCCGATATATCTACTGCACAAGTAGTGAGTTCGGCACCGACAGGCTCCGACAACTTGTCTACTGTGGCCTTGTCGGCCGCTGGAGCCGACATTATCCAGCATCGAGCCAGAAACCTTCGGCTCCATCTGGAATTCAGGGACTTCGCCCGATGGCTTCGACCCGTAAGAGATCTCGGTCCCCGTTACAGAGTATCCACTGCCCGGGTCTCCTCTTTTGTCGTCGGAGCCATCGGAGCCGATCTTCGAGATCTTCCAGGCTGTCTGACCACGACTTGGAGAGGGTGGTAAGCAGGCTGTTGAAGGCGCAGGCACGGGCCCACATGCTCCATAGCCCGCCTCAGCAGACTTGCTATTGTCTCACCCTTGAACTTCCTCCTCCGACTCCACAAGTTCGGAGCCGGAGCTTCGGGACAGTGACTGTTGGGCGGAACCGATACATCCTTTGGCTCCGCGTCCTCGGCCCGATCTCCTCCTTGATGCCTTCCTTGGAGGGATCCAGTCGCCGGGTTTCTGTCGGCTCCGAGGGGCTAGTGGCATCGGACCCTTGTCCGACCCGCTCTCCCTCTCGGAGCTTGCTTTGTAAGCTCGGCTCCGACATCGCCTCGGAGCCTTCCTCTCAGTGGAGCCGGGAGTCCCTGTATCCTCGGATCAGGGATATTCGCCTCCCGGGAGAGCCTTTGAGGTGATGAGGAGTGTCCTGGCCTCTGAGCCAGGTCAACGGTCCATCCCTCTAGCTCCTCCCTCTTCAGTGCCTGTAGACGCCTCTTGCCAGCCTCTTCCTCCCAGGCCCAGGGATCCATCGCCCCAGGTTTCCCCAATGGGAATTTCCTCCTCTTCCGAAGTTTCTCCTGATCCTGCAGGGGAACCCCTCGAAGAGGACGTGTAAGAGGAAACACACAGACTCCCCTGAGTCTACAACATCTGATACCGACTTAGATGAGTCGGAGGGTTCCCCACGGTCCCCCTCTGAGGATGTCTCCTTTTCAGACATCCTTGAGCTCCTCAAACAGAGGGGAATTGGCCATCCATTGATCCCTCCGAGGATGAGTCGGTATACCTGGAGGCTTTTGGATCCCGACCTCCACCTCCTGGGTGTCTCGCCTTCGACCCACTTATGCAGGTAGTGGCTCGAAGGCGTGGGCTCCAGATTCTGTGGAACCTGTCCCCAGGAGACCATCCAAGTTTATCACGCCCACGGATAAACAGTTTCTTTCCAAGGCGTCTCTGTGGATGCTATGGTGGTGGCGGCCACTAGGAAGGAACTGGCGGATCCTTCAGTACCTGTCCATCCTCCTAACAAGGATTCTAGGACCATGGACCGTATGGAAAGCGGATGTTTTCTTCAGCGACCTTTGCTATGCTCGCTGAACTATCTTTGTCACTTCACCAGGCTTCAAAGAGATATTCTCAAAGAACTGGGTGAAGTGGTCCAGGATCCTTCGGCTGCTGGGGCTCAAGAAAAGATTGCCTCACAGCTAGCAATCCTCAATTCCCTATCCAACTCCTCCATGCGGCTCATATCCTATGCGGCCGATGGAGCGAGTAGGGCCGCAGGCACAGGTGTTGCTCTAAGACGCCAAGCCTGGATGGCTTTGTAATTTTCGGACCCTTTAAGCCCTTCACTAATACCCCATTTGATGGTTCGGCTTTGTTCGGACCTCAGGTGAAGGATACCTTGACCAGGTGTGAGCAGGACGGTAAAACTCTTTCTGCCGTTGGAGTCCATTTTTCCACTCCTTCTAGACCATATTCTAAGGGTCAGAAAGGGGGGAAGATGTGGTTCCGCAAAGCCCAAGGAGCTACACCGGACACACGTGGTCAGTTTACCCCCAGAGGCAGAGGGGGTAACAATAATAGACGCCGCCCTAGAGGCAGGGGGGGGTCCTCAGAACTAGGGCAGCAGGGAGTCTCTTCCTGAGAAGCCCTTTCAGCATCCCTGAGGTGTTGCTCGACTGTCCACCCTTGGAGGCAGTCGGGGGAAGGATTTCGCTGTACCCAGTAGCCTGGCATTCCCTATCACAAGATATGTGGGTACAGTCGATCATATCTGAGGGTTACAAAATCCCCTTCGAAAGGTATCCCGTACCTCTACAATCCCTTCCAGACATCTCACCCGGTCAAAGGGATTTGGCAGAACAGGAGGTTTCAAAGCTCCTAGAAAAAAGAGCCCAGACTGTGCCGCAGACCATGTAGGATCCGCCTACTCCAGATTCTTTTGGTCCCCAAAAGGACGGAGATTGAGACCAATATTAGACCTGAGCAGTCTAAACAGATTTGTCAAGAAGGCAAGATTCCGGATGGTCACGCTTCAGTCCATTTTGCCCTTTCTGGGCAAGGACAACTGGATGTGCTCTATAGACCTTCAGGACGCTACTATCACATAAAGATTCACAGGCGCCAGAAGGTTTCTCCGCTTCGCTAGGGACCAGTCATTACCAATTCAGAGCCCTGCCCTTTGGCCTCACTTCAGCCCCCAGAGTGTTTACCAAATGCATGGCAGTGGTCACAGCTCATCTGAGACGTCAAGGATTCCAGGTGTTTCCTTATTTGGACGACTGGCTCCTCTCCGCCTTCAGACCAGAGACTACACTCTGCAGCTTTGTAAGACTCTGGGAATTTCAGTAAATGTCGAAAAATCTTCTCTGCTGCCTTGCCAATCTATCACCTTTATAGGCGCAGAATTAAACACCGCCAAAATGTTAGCCAGACTAACAGATCAAAGAATTCTGGACATCCAAAATTGCTCGGATTCTATTGCAAAGCAACAAGGTCAAAGCCAGATTTATACTGAAGGTGCTAGGTCTTATGGCTGCGGCCATTGTTCTTCTACCACTGGCTCGCTTCCACATGCGTCTTCTGCAGTGGATGCTGTTCACGCAGTGGTCCTACCACAGTCTCCTATGAAGCACGAAATCTTAGTCACACAGTCGTGCAGGACTCATCTCAATTGGTGGATTTCTTCCCTCTTCTTTATCAGGGCCGACCTTTGTTCCCCTCCTCCAGTTGCCACAGTCACTACGGATGCCTCTCTGATCGGGTGGGGGCATTATCAGGGCAGGATGGTCCACGGACGTGGCAACCCATAGAATACCATCTGCACATAAATGTCCTGGAGATGAGAGCAGTGCTTTTAACGTTGCAAGCCCTCAACGACTTTCTTCCCACGGGACTATTGCAGTACAAACGGACAACATGTCCGTGGTCTGGTACATCAACAAACAGGGGACCAGGTCCTATCCTTTGTGTCGAGAAGCTCTCAGACTTTGGCAATGGGCAATCTCCTCTCATCGGTTTCTGATAGCAACGCACATCCCGCAGGTCCAACCTCTTGGCGGACAGGCTGAGCAGATCCATTCTGATGCCTCATGAGTGGTCTCTCAATCAATCTGTAGTGGATCAGATTTTTCTAAAGTGGGGCACCCTTGTTGCGATCTTTTGCTACACCTCAAAACAACAAGTGCCCCGAATTTTTCACTCTTTTCCCTTCCAGGCCAACCCTGAGAGACTCTCTAACCCAGGATTGGCCCCAGGGACTTCTGTGCTTTTCCTCCTTTCCCTTGATTCCACAAGTCATTCAGAAAGCCACCGTTTTGAGAGCCAAGTTGATTCTCATTGCCCCTTATTGGCCTCGACAAATTTGGTTTCCGCCTCTGCATCACCTTCTGGTGCAGCCCTGGCATCTGGAGCCAGTTCCGGATCTTTTGATCCACCAGTCGGGTCAGCTGCACCGGGCCCTTCATTCTCTCAACCTCACTGCTTGGTTGCTCCACTTCCTTCCCTAGCCAGGCTACCAATGATTTCTGATTCAGTCAGAGAAATCTTAGTGTCTTCTTTGAAGTCGTCCACTAGGAATGTTTATGCTAGCAAGTGGCGACGTTTTTCTATTTGGGCAAATTCCAGGAATATTGACCCTTTTACTGCTCCTGTACATTCTGTTTTGGATTTCCTGGTGGAGGTTTTTCATTCAGGATCCTCGTCATCTACAGTTAAAGTACAACTGGCTGCTATTTCCAAATATCATGTTGGCTTGCATGACAATAACATTGTCTCATAGATTATGCAAGGCCTTTCTCAGAGGAGTTTTTCTCCTAAAACCGCCCATAAAGCATCCTCCTCCACGATGGGATCTAAACTTAATGTTGGCATCCTTGATACTACCTCCCTTCGAACCGTCTGCTTCATGTTCTTTGAAGTTATTGACCTGGAAAACTATATTCTTACTGGCGGTTACTTCTGCAAGAAGGGTTTCCGAGATTCAAGCTCTCTGCATTCGTTCCCCTTATTTGGTTTTTCATAAGGACAGGGTATCATTGAGAATGAACCCCTCCTTTCTCCCCAAAGTTGTGTCTCAAACCAATATTAATCAATCTATAGATCTACCAGTCTTTTTCCCAAACTATTCCGACAGAGCTGAGCAGAAACTGCATTTTTTGGATGTCCATCGTCAGCTCCGGTACTATTTGCATAGAACAAAACAGTTCAGGAAATCGGATCAATTATTTATCTCCTATGCAGAAAATAGGATAGGTCTTCCAGTTTCTAAAGTGACCTTATCCAGATGGTTGACTTCCACCATTTCCTATGTGTACTCTCTCAGAGGCAAGCAGCTACCTTCTAAACCGAAAGCACACTCAACCAGGAGTCTATCCACTTCTGCAGCCTTTCAGGATAGACTACCCATTGATACCATTTGTGCAGCAGCTACTTGGGCCACGCCTCATACCTTTGTCTCTCATTACAAGTTGGACCTGGCCTCCAGAGATAGGGCCAGTTTTGGTTCCACAGTTCTCAAGAGTCTGTTCCATTGAGCCACCCGGGATACAGGTGCTAGGGACGCGGTCCCATCCAGCAAGAATGAAGGCGAGATTGACAACTTAACATTTAGAAGTTATGTACCTACCATATAACGTTCCATGTTAGTTGTCTTCTCTCGCCTTCTTTCTTGCGTCCCTCCCTCCTTCCCCCTGGCCTGGACAGATCTTGAAGAGTTACTTTCAGGTAATTTCCTCCTGAGTCTTCATAGGAGTTCTCCTATCATGAACTTGTGTTCCTAATTATATTAGGTTAGCCCTTAGCAGGGTAGGTTAGCTACCAAATGAGATCTGAGGTAGTGCCGCCTTGCATTGTGGGATATAGGGTTGCCTCAAGCTGGTAAAAGGAGTTCTCGAGCTAAAGCAAGTGCCGAGTCGGAGCCGAGGATCGGCTCCGAACCATCCAGCAAGAAAGAAGGCGAGAGAAGACAACTAACATGGAACGTTATGGTAGGTACATAACTTCTAATTTTGTTGCACGCCACTGAGCAGGTGGGCAAGCATACCTTACAATGTGGGTTTGATTCTTTAGAGGCCTCCTGCAGAGCAGCTGTCACTGGATCAGTTATACGTAGGCATGCCTGGTTAAAGGAACAAAGTCTGCCTGATCATGTTAAAGCAAAACTACTAGATGCTCCCTTACAACAGGATGTTCTTTTTGGTGTTAAAGCAGAAGAAGTTTTAAAGAAAATGGAAGATAAGGCAAAATCAATGCAGACAGTTAAAGATTTCCTACATGTACAACCCCCTCGCTTCAGCAGAAACTGGCCAACAAAAAATTGGTCCATTCCAGCCACTAACAGGCCTCAGAGGGGTAAATACAGGCACCCAAGGGGCAGAGGACAACCACAAGCTCAGTATAAACCTCGCCAATGGGGCACTCCAACCCAGAAGGGAGGAGAAGAAGACAGGTCTCAATCCACCAGACGGCAAACTCAATGACTTGCACCTCAGCTGGCCAAACAAAGCTCTTTTGTCAGCCCCCTGGGGGGAAAACTAGCACGATTTGCAGACAACTGGAATATGGTCACAAAGGACAAATGGGTCCTAGACATAATTTTACGAGGGTACAGATTTCACTTTCACACCTTGCCAGTAAAAAGAGGCATGCCAAACCTGCCACAAAATCAAAGGGCAGAGGCTCAAAAACAAATTACAGCTCTCATAGCCATGAGGGCCATTCAAAGGGTACCAACTCAAGAGCAAGGCCAAGGAATTTACTCAAGACTCTTTCTAGTACCCAGAAAAGAAAATGCTTGGAGACCAATTCTGGACCTTTCAATTCTAAACACGTACCTACAAGTTCCCAAATTCAAGATGCTAACACTACAGCAGCTACTTCCCATGTTGGGCAAGGAAGCATGGCTGGTAACATTGGACCTCAGGGAGGCATACCTGCATGTCCCTATCAGACAAAGTTGCAAAAGATATCTCCGTTTCATTGCAGGTTCAACCCATTATCAATTCTCTGCACTGCCCTTTGGCTTATCTACTGCGCCCAGAGTATTCACAAAATGCCTGGCACCAGTAATTGCATACTGCAGACAAAGAGGAATTCAAATATATCCATACCTGGACGACTGCCTCATCCAAGCAGAAAGAAAAGACATTCTCCTACAACATCTGGCTTTTGTGAAGCATCTACTAAATTGTCTGGAGTACACAGTAAACGAAAAGAAGTCAAAACTAGTACCCTCACAAAAAATGACATTCCTGGGTGCCAGCTTGGACACAACGGCCCAGAAGGTTTATCTTACACCAGACAAGCAATTACAACTGACTCAGTATGTCAAGACAACGGCAACAAAGACCCAATTAACTGCAAGAAAAATTCTGCAGGCTTTGGGCTTCATGGCATCCTGCATTCTGATAATACCATTTGCAAAACTGCATATGAAGAAATTACAGTGGTACCTAAAAAGCATATGGTCTCAACACAGCCACAGCTTGGACACAGTGATATCTCTCATTCCCTGCCTTCAACAGGAATTTCTATGGTGGGCACAGGCTTGTCACCTCAACAAGGGTCAGCCTTTCACCTTGCCCCCACCCAGGCAAACTATCACAACAGATGCTTCAGACTATGCCTGGGGGGCACACATGGCAGGGCAATGCATTCAAGGCCTATGGACTGCAGAACAAAGAAAACTGCACATAAACCAAAAAGAGATGCTAGCTGTACAGAAAGCTCTGACAGCCTTCAAGGATCTACTACAGCCAGGACAACTTGCAATAAAAATGGACAACACCACAGTAATGTGGTACATAAACAAACAAGGGGGCACACATTCCTACCCTCTTTGCAGGCAAGCAATAATCTTATGGAACACAGCACTGGCCTACCAAGTCCAGTTACAAGCTCAATTCCTGCCAGGACAGAAAAACACATTGGCAGATGACCTAAGCAGAAACATCAAAGATCCCCACGAGTGGAAGCTAGACCCACAAATATTTACAATGATAACTCAAAGATGGGGCCTACCAAATATAGACCTGTTTGCTAGTCCTCAAAACTACCAGCTGACGAAATTTTGTACAAGGACATTCCACCATCAAGCTTGGAAAGTGGACGCTGTCTCCTTCAGTTGGAAAAACCTGACAACATATGCCTTTCCTCCATTACCTCTTCTCACAAAGGTACTTTTGAAGGTCAAAAAGGAGAAACCTTGAATGATTCTCATAGCCCCAGACTGGCCACGCCAGCACTGGTACCTGCTACTGAAGAATATGGCTCACAGTCCACCATGGATATTGCCTCAAATACCTCATTTGCTCACGCAGTAGAACAATCAGATTCTAGACAGCCAGATCAAAACCTTAAACCTGGCTGCATGGCAAATCAATTAAGTATCCAACCTGCACCTCTTTCACAAGCAGTACTGGATGTTATTCTAGAAGCCAGGAGGCCAAGCACCAGGAAGGCTTACTCGGACAAATGGAAAAGGTTTTCTGCTTGGAACCAAGCTAAAGGCCAAGACACAACTCAGCCTCATATGCCTCACATTCTGCAGTACTTAGCTGAGATGTTGCATAAAGGACTTTCCTTCTCCTCAATTAAGATCCATGCATCAGCTATTTCAGCTCACTACACAAATCCACCTTTATTTTCGAATCCTCTCCTAAGGCAGTTCCTCAGAGGGGCAAAAAACATTAGACCACCTAGAAGAGCTCCTACACCAACATGGGACCTCAACTTTGTTTTGGAAAAACTAACGCTACCTCCCTTTGAACCAGCTTTTTCTGCAGACCTTCAGTTCCTATCTTGGAAGACTGCCCTGCTCCTGGCAATAACTTCTGCCAGGAGAGTTTAAGAATTACAGGCACTTATGGCAGTGGAACCTTTCCTCATTTTTCAAGACAGAGTTTCTCTACGAACTAACCCTTCCTTCATGCCTAAGGTGGTTTCCAGTGTAGCTTTAAATCACACCATCCACCTACCCACTTTCTTCCCCAATCCACAGAACAAAGGTGAGCGACTCCTGCACTCCTTGGACATTCACAGGCATCTTCGTTACTACTTGGATAAAACTAAGGCTTTCAGAAAAACTGACCAGCTCTTCATTTCCTATGCTACAGCTTCTCAAGGGAGGGCCATATCCAAGCAAACCATTTCTAAATGGATAGACCATTGCATACGATTCTGCTATACCCATCATGGGAAACTAGTTCCTCCTACCATTAGATCCCACTCTACCAGGGCAACAGCTACCTCTACAGCCTTTCTCAGGGGGGATCCTACCAAGGAAATTTTAGAAGCTGCAACATGGAGTTCTGTACACACCTTCACCAAACACTATCACTTACCTCTTTACTCTAAGTCCAGGGCAAGCTTCGCCACTGCAGTTCTGCAGGGCCTCATTGCCTCTACTAACCCTCTATGATGCCTCAACCCTACCTTAGCTTTGGGACTCAACCCAAGTGTGATGACTGCAGCAGGCTAACACGATGAACATAGTACAGTTTTGTACCTACCATAAATGTAGATGTTTGAGTGTTCACCCTGCTGCAGTCCAGGTTACCCTCCCTCCAACCCCTCTGATCTACTGGCTAAATCTTTGCTATGCCTTACTGATGTATTTGCTTATAGCTGAGGGGGGTTTTGTGTCTGTACAGTGTTCACACCTTTTGATACTAATTTGGATCACCTTTTTGGGGGCACCTGACATCTGGGGTAAGAAAAACTGAAGAAAATGGCATCTGTTGCAATGTATATACCCCTGGCGCACTGATGTCAGGGATGAGACGACAGCAACCGACGTCGGACCAAGACGTTGGAAATCCGTCCGACTGCGGTACCGCCTGACGACAGGATAACCCAAGTGTGATGACTGCAGCAGGATGAACACTCGAACATCTACATTTATGGTAGGTACAAAACTGTACTTTTCTCCTAATGCCTCCTGTACTACCCATGATTGCTTAGATGATGCCCCATCCATCTAAGTACAAAAGCTGATTCTGGGCATATTTTTTCTTTGAATAATCTCTGAAACTGCGTAGTGTTTTCCTGAAGGATAACTGATAACACAGTAAAAAAACTGTTGCTTTGCTGGTGGTGTCAGTGACACCTGGTAAAATGTATTTCTCTTTTAGTTTGAATGTACTGTCACATGGAATTAAGACTGAACAATTCTGGTTTGTTAAGTGCATATTCTTCCAGCTTGTTGGTGTAAGCATTTGCTCCTAAATTTGCTTTGATTACTGGAGCTGGATAAATGGCTTGATCCTAGTGTCTTAAATAATGGGTTATTCTGGTGTTTCAACAATGGGAAGGAGGAGTGTGACTGTAGTACTGTGGTCTGATTACAGCTGATGGCAATGTAGCTGAGACACAGTACTTCTTTTTGGAGATGGCTAACCTGTAATGTAGCTGAGAGACATAGTATTGTTGCCTCATGATAGCTGAGAAGTAGTGTAGCTGACAGCACCGAGCAACAACAGAGACCACATTTTTGCACGTCACCAAGGAATATGTGTTGATGGCATTTAACTCTCTTAACTTTACTAAAGATGAAAGACAGAATAGAAACAGTGAGAGTATCTCAGGAATGTTTGTGAGTCCAAGAAGTATTTGCCTTTTATTCACTATTGGTGATATTAAAAGGCACTCTGGATTACTGTGATGTACTTATGTTATTCAGCTAAGAAGTGAGTCCAAGACTATGAATTTGGTGAGTTGTTTCACACTTTAACAAGAGGCAGAATAGTCTGTGGTATAGGGAATGGTCAGACAAAGAGAATGCTTTTTAAGAGAAGCAGACCTGACATCATCAAAAAGTGGCGGATGTATTTCATAAGGTGAAGTTATTAATACACATTTAAAAGAATTTTCTGAGGAAGTCTAAGTATATAGGATGATGTGTTAGTCACATAAAAGTAGAAATGAAAAATAAATTGAGCATTTATTTTAAAAACAATAGAAACAAGACAAAGAGCCACAAGGTGCATAGAACATGTGCAAATTAAATTCATGTCTTGTGTACTAGGTGTGATTGTAAGGATGAGAGGAATAATTATCTTGATTTAGTCACATATGTAGAATCTGTAATAGGAGGAAACTTAAGTACTATTCAAACTGTTGCCAAAAAGTGATGAGAATTAATAAATTAACTGTTGAATATGAAGTAGCTATTGCTTCAGAGTGTAATATTTTGTCTAAAGACATTTGACATTGGGATGTAAGGATGAAACGAGCTGTGTGCTTGTTAATTTATTCAGGACACTGAGTAAATACGTTTGGTCAAAATGTACAAACACGGGAGTATAAAATAAGAAGCACAAGGCATCTTTCAAATTGTAGCTCTGAAACTATGAATTTTCCTAATATTCTGGGCTGTTTAACTTGTGAGAAACTTGAAGTGGTAAAGTGCATCCACATTATGAATACAGAAAAAGAGAATGGTGTGCAGCAGCAGCAGCTGTGGTAGCAAGTCAGGTAATGAACAGAGCCACTGTAGTGCTGGTTTTTAGGATCATGCTGTTTTATTTTGGGGTATGAAAGGATTGGCAGGAGAACTTTTATTACAAGTAAATCCTCTTGATATACAAGTAGTGGGTGTTCCAAGGAAAATAACAGTAATTCTAAGTAGTAGACCTGAACTAGATTTAAAGTAAATAGAAGTCTTTGACATAATTTGGAAACAATTAGAATTTATGACTAATGTCTGATCTCTAGTGTAGACGTACAAAACACGACTAAGAGCCAGGTGAGAGAATGGGAGTGAGAGGCCAAAGACAACTTACACATCCTACTGAAAGATGCTAGGGATAGGAAACTTCTCTTAGCATTTGCAGGTGTCCTGCTGTGTGCTCGCAGGAGATGTTAATGTGCTACTGTGAATATTATGGCGAGAAAGAAATATTGCCAGGCAAGGGAAAGTAGAAAAGGAAATCCAAGCATTTACTTCACAGATCAGCTGATACATTGAGTATGTATCTGTTTTATAGTTAAAACTTTTTTTGGGTACATACTTTGCCAAGTATGGTCATAGTTCAGTGAATTATTTACTTTGTAATTTTGTTTTTTATTTTAGTTATTGCTTTGTTCTGCTTTAAATTTGATTAATATTAGTTGTTCTTTTTCTGGCTGCCAGTTCAGTTTTGAGTACAATTTTGCTGTCATGTTTAAGTTGCATCATTTACTCCTGCAGCTTAGTGGTCAAATGGATAAGATTCCATGAGCATGAATTAATTATGGTTCTGTGCTTTGCTGTTTTTCTTTTTCTAAGTGTAGTTAGCTATTTTTAATCAATCCAGCCATTTACTCCCTTTCCTTTATCAACTGTTCTGTTCTGCAGTACTGCTGCTTGCACTCCATGACTGCAAACAGGCAAGTCTTTCTTGTCTGTTTCTGTACATGAAGTGTTGCAGCAGCATGTGTTTTTTCAGTCAGGAAAAAAAACTGACCGTGTAGCTTGAAGGTGAATCTCTTAAGAGCACTTGTGCACACCGTACCCATTTCCATTACTTCTTCCTCATCCCCCTGTCTGCCAGTCACCCTGTAACTGTTTCTGAAATAGTCATTCTGTGTATCTTAACTCCTGTTAACAGGTACATCCTAGAGACAGGACATTCTTTAAGTATTTTTGGAAGTGCTTTGGATATTGGTTAATTTGTTTGTGGCAAGAGCAAAGCTGATAGTGGGAGTGGGTGTAAGCTTAATCTGTCATTAGTAAGTTTACATTGTATCAATAATGATTACATAGTTTGTACACCTGTAGAGATATGTATGCAGTTACTGTAAGTCACATAGTATTGTCACAGTGTATAACTGACAACAGGAATAGTGTAACATTGTGAATTCTAATGACTGTGTGGGTGAAAGTGTGTGGTTCGGAGTGTGATTGACAGAGGATAACAAATCTATGTTAATAGCTGAGCTGCAGGGTTATCAAAATTTTAAGGAGGTTTTAGAGGGTGCTAAGATTGGGACAGGATTAGATACTGACTAATGCCCAGACCGAGTACCCTTCGCATACAGGTTCAGAGCCATTCTATCACATTGCCATTTATCCATTAATTTATACTATGAATGCTCCATTTTTATCTGTAACATTAAGGACAATGTCCACACTTGCTTAGGAATATAATTAGATGTATTTATTATAAACTGTTCTGAATAAATTATAGGTAGGTCTGCCAATAGAGAACTTGACTGTGCAGGTATTTCTGGGCCCCAAGTGTCTGCTTCAGGCAGATACTGTCAAGTCATGAGTGAAGAAGCAAATGAGTAAATGAATTATGATAGTAAACAAGGGGATTTGTAGAATGTTTGAAACTGGATTTTGATTTTAACTGGTTTTGAAAGTAAAAATAGTTTTCAGTACTTGGTACTATGTTAAATTCAAAGTGTGTCTGGGATAATATTGTCACAGAAACTGGGGGAGGTTAGGGTGAATGTGTATAGATTTAATCTGTGCTGCTGCAGTTTTCACTGAAGGGTAATACAGTCATGTAGTTTATCTAAGCATTTTGTACATTGAAGTTTATGCTAAACGTCCTTTTTACTGGATGTGACTACCATGCAGCACTTGGGCTTCAGACCAGTTGTTTTACATTAGGAAGGTTTGTGGCAAGCACTGTGGTGGCAGGACAGGTAGCTTTCATCCTTCTAAGTTGGGAACTGCTGATTGAGAGCCCAGTGTCCAAGTGTATTAGTTCTGGTTTAGGCACTTGGGCTTCAGGCCAGTTATTTTACATTAAGAAGGTTTGTGGTCTGCACTCTTGTGGGAGAAGAGGCTGGACTCTGCCCTTCTGAGCTGGGAATTTCTGGTTAAAGGTTTATAGTGCCTGAATATTTGAACTGTATCTTACTGAAATTGGTACACCTTGTTTGCTCTAGCATAGACTAGATCCAGGCCTGCTGAATCTAGCTTTGTTTATATGGTTGTTGTTTGTTTGCTTGTTATTTCCCTGCAAGCTAATTCCACCTAATACATAACTTCTCAGCTTCTGTGGATCACTAGTGATATCTGCATTGCTTACTGTACTTATTTCCTTGTTTCACTTGAAAGAAAGTTACTGTTTGTCGTTTTGCATTTAGTTACTTGTAACACATTGCACTCAAGTTACCTGGCACTTGCTCACTAAAGCAATTATATAAGTCAGCACTAAAAATTAAAAGCACTACACCCTCACTCCCCACTGGCCCTTGTTTTCAATTAAGGATTTCCCAATATTATTCTAGCATGTCCAAAGGTCAGTTGTCAATCTCCTCTTCGGTCCAGCTGGTGAATCTGGGAATCTTGAGGCAATGTTATAACTGCCTCATGTACACAGACAACCCTCTCCTCCTCCCACATAACACAAATACTTGAGAGATGCAGCTATTTAGCCAAACTGGAGGCTGAGCTCTCTCAACTCAGGACTGGCAAGACCAGACAGGAGGAGAAGGCAACTACACACACCACAAAACCATCCTCACATAATGCTACCACTCCACTGAATCAAACACATAAACACACAAAGACATACTCGGAGGCTCTGAGTAAAAATTTACCTAAACAGCAGAGGCCTCCAAAGCAGACACCCAAACAACTGCTACCTCAAGACACCCCACAAGCAACACACAAACCACAAAAGCAGTGTGCAAAGCAGTCACAGCCCTTAAGGCCAAATACAACACCAAACATACTTGTCATAGGTGACTCCATAGTCAGACACACTGACGTCCCACTCACCAGGCTGAACAAGGAGAGGGTCACAGTAAGCTGCCTATCGGGCTAGAATCCGCCACATAACACAAGCACTCGGGTCACTCCACGGCAAGTACAAATATGACACAGTCATTGTCCATGCTGGTGTGAACGACCTGAGACATACCTCCCTGGACTACATGAAAAGAGACATAGAAGAGCTCTCTGATTATGTAGCCCAGGCAGGTATGACCCTAACCCTGAGCAGTATCCTTCCTTCACCAAGAATGATGCCACAATATAGAGACAAGATGATCAGCTTTAACAATTGGCTTAATGTCTGGTGTCATTCAAAGGGATCCAGTGTCTGTCTGCCTGGGATGACATGCTTGACAAGCCACGCTGCAAGGGACGGCTTGCACCTGTCACCCTGGGATTCGGATATTGGCTAAGGCTCTTGTCACCCCCATAGTGCCTTTTTAGGCAAGGCTCAAATTCTAAACCTACCACCCTAGAAAACAAAATGGGAAGAAACTGAGGGTAATGCTGCTCAATGCCAGAAGTCTAAATCTCAAAATGCACGACTGAGGCCCTTCTCAGTATGGAGAACATCGATGTCTGTGCTGTAACTGAAACCTGGTTCAAGGCTCCTGAGAGCACCCCGCACTATTAGGTTTTACCTCATATCATGCGTTCCGCCCCAAAACCCGGACCACACCACAAAAGGAGGGTGTATCCATATTCATAAAGGATACCCACACCTCCAGGTTGGTGGCAACGCATGAAGCTTGAAACCATCCAGGTGCAACTAACCATAGGCAAAACTGCTCTACAAATTGTAGCATGCTACAGGCCACCCTCTCAAACTCAGGAACCCCACACAGCCTTCCTGAAGACACTGGAGGGTATAAATGTATCTCCAAACACCATCATATTGGGTGACTTCAACTACCGAATATAGACTGGGAACATTACTCAAGCCCTAACTTTCTAGCCCAACGGTTCCTGGAGTTCATAAATTCAAATGCCATGGAACAGCTAGTCACTGTTCCCAGGAGAAAATATACTAGATCTCATTGTCACAAACATGGGGACAAAATGCTCCACACAAGTATATCCCGCATTGGTGAGATCTGATCATAAACTAATCTCACTGGAAATCCACATCCGCCCCACCCCAAACCAAAAGACCATAGTGAAGAACTTCTCTAAAGCAAACTTCACACTACTCAAGACTGGTGTGGTATCCTTCAAGGCCCCTGAGCCAGAGGAAACCACAACCCAAGCTGGAAGCCCTTACAAATGCCTTCTATGAACACCTCCAGGACTGCATGGATCAGGCAATCCCAAATAAAACCAAGACTCTTTCCACAAAGGGCAACGTCCAGTCTGGTGGACCCCAGCCATTAACAAACTTTACAATAAGAGGAGAAAGCTATTACATGATAGAACAAAATCCATAAAAGGGAAGTCACCCTGATCATTATTAGTAAAAAATACGAGCACTCATAAAATCAACTAAGGCCAATTTTGAGAGAAAAATTGCCATGGATTCAAAGGACAATCATAAGGCCTTTTTCAGCTATGTTAGGAACCTGGGTGGAAACTCCCAGATATGCTCAGAATTAGTCCAAAATGATACAAAAATCACTGAACCCACAGACATTGCCAACATACTGGCAGACAGGTTCAGTGCAAACTTCACCCTCTCCCCTAAAGGAGAGATAACTATCCCAGCCGAGTGTAGCCTCCCGGACATCTCAAATGCAGGTGAAAGCTGCTCTCTCTAAAGCTAAAAACACAGCATCAATGGGACCGGATGGTGTCCCCGGCTGTGTGCTACACGAGCTAAATGAGGAATTAAACCCGCACATAAGGCAGCTGTTTAATCTCAGCCTTACCACAGGATACGTGCCCAAGGAGTGGCGACGGCAACTGTGGTCCCACTCCACAAAGGCGCCTCTCGGACCCTGGTAATTACGCCCCATAAGCAACAAGTCTAGTCTGCAAAGCTATGGAGAGGATCATAATGGAGCTCATAAACAAAGATATAGGGGACTTGCAGACATTGGACCCGACCCAGTTTGGCTTTGTCAAGGGAAGATCATGCCTTTTGAACTTGGTCGACTTCTTGAAACAGTCACCAAGGCCATTGATGAGGAAAGGCAGTCCATACAGCCTACCTTGACCTTGCAAGGCTTTCGACACAATACCCCACTCTGGTATTGTAGAAAAACTTACCAGCTTAAATGTAAACCCATATGTCACAAGATGGGTTGCAAACTGGCTTAAGGACAGAACCCACAGGGTTAGAGTTGCTGGCGCTGTGTCAGACTCCAAGCCGGTCACAAGTGGTGTCCCACAGGGCTCGGTCCTTGGCCCCTATTGTTTGGCATCTACTTCTCAGAAGTACAGGCCAACATGGGAGGACTTTGGCTGACAAAGTTTGCAGGCGACTGCAAACTGGGCCATAGTGGAAAGTGCATCGGACACGGATATCCTTCAGAAGGGACTCACGGAAACAGATAGCTGGTGCCAGAGCCATGGCCTGAAGTTAAACGCCAAAAATGTATAGTCATACCCTTTGGGAAAAACAAGGTAACCCCAAGCTACCATATAGGTGGCAATCCACTAAGCACAGAAGAGGTTATCAGGGACCTGGGGACCCAGGTTGACAGTGGCCTTTCTTTTGACACTCACGTTGCTAAAGTGGTTAGAAAGACCTTCTACATTGCCCACCTGATCATGAAGGGATTCACATCCAGATCTAGTGAGGTCATTGTTCCCCTGTACTCTTCACTTATCAGACCAATGATCGAGTACAATGCCCCATTCGGGATGTATCTCACCCGACATCTGCAGCAATTGGAGCGACCCCAAAAGTTCCTCACCAAAAGGATAAAGGGACTCCAAAATCTGTCATATGCTGCCAGATTGAAGAAACTCCAGCTCTATTCAGTCGCATACCGTCTGCTCAGAGGTGACATGTGCCTGACATACAAGGCCATGTCCAACCCGAATTAATGGACATGCTCCACCTCAAAAAATCCAAATCCACCAAAACCACTAGAGCAAGCGACTTAAACCTTAGCACGGATATAAATAGGACATGCTGGAGGGATAGATTTATCACTCAGAGACTCCCTATGCTGTGGAATAAAATCCCGGTCCATGTGAGGCAGAGCACCTCGCTGACTCTGTTCAGGAGAAATCTAGACCTGTGGATGGGAGATCGTAGGTTTACCCTGGGAATCATCTCTGTGTCACTGCTGGACAGAGGCACAACAAACTAATGGGCACAGTATTTTTTCATATAAGGGGTGGCGTAAGCCACAAAAATTTGGGCTAGGCTTATAAATGCCTTAGGGCAGATAGCCTAGTATAAACCTATGAACCTATGAACCTATGCCTAGAACAAATTTAGTCATCAGGCATGCTTAAGATTTGTGTAATGTCGATAATGGGCTTGCTTTCTGCAGTAGCCAAGCACATATTTCTAAAAAGTTAATTCCTCTAGACACACATTAGCATTGTGGCTTCCTATCAGAAGTGCAAGATACAGTAATTTGATTTAAAGCACTTCAGAAAGTAAAGAATTCAACCAAAATAGTAACAGGGCATAAAACTCTTTGTCATACTATTCAAGTTTTTTTGCCCCCCCCCCTCACCCCCTGATTTAGGAGGGAGAGTGCCCTTCACTTCTGACATAATGCACGCACTCATTCATTGTCCATGCTGGAATAAATGACTTGAGACGTACCTCCCTGGACTACATGAAAAGAGACATGGAAGAGCTCTTGGATCATGTGACCCAAGCAGGTCTGACCCTAGCCCTGAGAAGCATCCTGCCTTCGCCCAGAATGATACCACAGTATAAGGACAAAACGATTGACTTCAACAATTGGCTAAGCTTCTGTTGTCATTCAAAGGGGATCCAGTATTTGTCTGCCTGGGAAGACGTGATTGACAAACCACGATGCTTTGCCAGAGATGGTCTGCACCTGTCACCCCCCTGGGATTCAGGTTACTTGCTAAAGCTCTTGCCACCCCTATAGTGCCTTTTTTAGGCAAGGTTCAAAGGATAAAACCACCACTGTAACAGATACAAGCATGCAAAATCTGAAGGTAATGCTACTCAATGCTAGAAGTCTAAACCTCAAAATACACTCTCTGGAGGCACTCCTAAAAATGGAGAACATCGATATCTGTGCAGTGACTGAGACCTGGTTCAAGGCTCCAGAGAGCACCCCTGCAATACCAGGCTACAATTCTTACCACACTTTTCGGCCACAAAACCAAGACCGAAACACTAAAGGTGGAGGAGTGTCAATATTCATCAAGGATATTCACACCTCCAGGCTAGTTGCCCAACACAATGCATCTGAAATTCTCCAGATGCAACTTAACACTAGGTAAGACTGCAATCCAAATTGTAGCTTGCTACAGATCCCCCGCCATACCCCAAGATTCTCACTACACCTTCCTAAACATACTGGAAAATATTAAGATACAACCAAACACCCTAATATTAGGTGATTTCAACTACCCTGCCATTAATTGGGAAAACTACTCGGGTACCAACTCCTTTTCCCAACGGTTTGGAATTCATAAATTCCAACGCCCTGGATCAACTAATCCATTGTTCCACCAGGGGCTCCAATATCCTAGACCTGGTCATTACCAACATGGGAGATTGATGCTCCACATCAGTGGTTACCCCCTCATTGGTCAGGTCTGACCATAAGCAAATCACCCTTGACATTCACATCCCACCCCCACACCCACCTCCTTAAAAAACTTCTCTAAAGCCAACTTCATGCTACTGAAGTCAGAAGTGACAAACTTCACAACACCCACGCAGACGGGATCTGGAAGTTCAACTGCAGAATCCTACACTAAGGCACTGTACGAGCACATCCACTCGTGCATGAATCATGCCATCCGAAATAGAACCAAGATGCTCTCATCTAAAAAAGGAAGCCAATCTGGTGGTTCCCTGCTATAAACAAACTAAACAACAGAAGGAAGAAACTGTTGCAGAAAAGAGGAAAATCCCAGGATGCAAAAAACTCCCTCACCAGCCTCAGTAAGAAGCTGAGATCCCTCATAAAATCCTCAAAAGCTAGTTACGAAAATAAAATTGCCAAAGATTCCAAAGACAACCACAAGGCATTCTATAGTTATGTCAAGAATCTAAATGGCAATGCTCAGATCTGCTCTGAGCTACAACAGAATGGCATTAAGTATACTGATCCCAAGGATATTGCCAATATCCTGGCAGATCGATTTAGTGCCAACTTCACTCCCCTCTTACCCCCTAAAGGGCCCATCTGAATACCAAAAGATTGCCAAATTCCGATAATCCCAGCCACACAGGTAGAAACAGCACTCTCCAAAACTAAGAATACAGCATCCATGGGACCAGATGACATCCCAGGCTGTGTACTACATGAACTACAAAATGAACTGGCACCCCACCTAAGTTTCATGTTTAATCATAGCCTCACCTCAGGCTTCATGCCCACTGAGTGGCGCACAGCTACAGTTATCCCGATTCACAAGGGAGGATCCACCTTGGATCCCGGGAACTAACGTCCCATCAGTTTGACAAGCCTGATCTGCAAGGGCATGGAACGCATTATCATGGAACTTATAAGCAAAGACATTGACAACCTCCAGACACTGGACCCCACCCAGTTTGGGTTTGTGAAGGGCCGATCTTGTCTCCTGAATCTGACTGACTTCTTTGAATCGGTCTCCAGAGCTGTGGACGAGGGTAAGGAGGTCCACACAGCCTGTCTGGACCTCGCCAAGGCCTTTGACACCATCCCCCACTCTGGAATCATAGATAAACTTACTAAGCTGGGCATAAATCCCTACGTCACTCGATGGGTTGCCAACTGGCTTACTGACAGAACCCAGACTGTAAAAGTAGCTGACTCCAAATCCAGCTCCAGACAAGTGGAGTACCTCACGGTTCAGTCCTGGGACCACTCTTGTTTGGCATCTGCTTCTCTGAAGTACAGGCCAACACTGAGGGACTCTGGGACTAACAAAGTTTGCAGATGACTGCAAACTGGGAGCCATTATTGAATCCCCAAATGATGTGGATATTCTACAAAAGGGCCTTACAGAAACAGATGTCTGGTGCCAGAGCCATGGGCTCAAGCTTAATGCCAAGAAATGTTTAGTCATCCACTTTGGAAAAAAACATGTACCCATGAACTACCACATAGGTGGCAGGACACTAAACATCGAAAGTGTGATGAGAGACTTAGGGACACAAGTGGACAGTGGTCTCATTTTCGATAATCACGTCACCACAACAGTCAGGAAATCCTTCTACGTGGCACACCTCATCATTAAGGGCTTTTCATCCAGAAAAAAGGAGGTCATTGTCCCACTGTACTCATCCCTCATTAGACCCATTATAGAGTATAATGCCCCATTTGGTATGTACCTCACAAGACATCTGCAACAGCTGGAAAGGCC
Source organism: Protopterus annectens (assembly GCF_019279795.1). Taxonomy (NCBI): domain Eukaryota; kingdom Metazoa; phylum Chordata; order Ceratodontiformes; family Protopteridae; genus Protopterus; species Protopterus annectens. Next base: position 380,162,867 of record NC_056735.1, read on the forward strand.
ACAGAAATACCTCACTAAAAGAATCACAGGCGTAAAGCAGATGCCATATGCTGACCGTCTAAAAAAACTCCAGCTATACTCTGTGGCATATCGTCTGAGGCGATCTCTGCTTAACATACAAGGCCATGTCAAACCCTGAGCTGTTGGACATGCTACACTTAAAGAAATCCCAATCCCTCAGAGCCACACACTCCAGGGATCTAAACCTTATCACAATGAACAAAACATGCTGGAGAGATAGGTTCCTGACCCAGAGACTCCCCATACTCTGGAATAGACTGCCCATGCATGTCAAGCAGAGCACCTCATTGGCCCTCTTCAAAAGGAACCTTGATTGGATGGGAGATGGGAAATTCACCCCGGGGATCATGTCAGTCGCCCTGCTAGATAGGGGCCCAAAGAAGTAAATATTGTGGGAAATATTTTCCAGGGAATTGTTATGGCTAGGCTTGCATAGGCCTTAGGGCCGATAGCCTAGTACCAACCTGTGAACCTATATATATATGTATATATATATATATATGTATATATATATATATATATATGTGTGTGTGTGTATATGTATATATATATATATATATATATGTGTGTGTGTATGTGTGTGTGTGTGTGTGTGTATATATATATATATATATATATATATATATGTGTGTATATATATATATATATATATGTATATGGCTCTACTTCACAAGATTGACTTTTCAGAACGTTGGCTTTCAGAAGAGTGAGACAATGTGGTTGACGGTGTGAAAATTAAGCACAAAATTATTTGTTTTTGCAGGGAGAGCAAACCTCCTTGACCCCACCACAGCCTGCTAATTATATATACTAACTCTGGGATTGCACTACAGTGAGGAAAAAGGGCAGATTTCCCTATCCCCACTGTACCACAATCTCAGTAAAAATAGTCTTAGCAGGCAATATTTCAGATTGACAACCACACTGTCTTGATTGTTTGAAAGACAGTGGTCTGAAATGTTGATCTTATGAAGGGGAGTGTGTGTGTATGTGTTTAAAGTGAGTAATAACATTTAAAATATGTACTAACAGTGATATTACAGTACCTCTGAGTATTGTACTTAGTCCAGGGTACAGCATTCTTGAAGTGTAATAATACTAACTGTACCTTAGAGTAGGGAGAATACTTCAGAACTGCAGTATCAGCCTAGTACATGTTTTCCTATTCTCAGTTGTTTTTTCGCAGTTCTGCAGGATCACAGTTACTGTTCTTGAATATGCAACAAGCACTCCAATGTTTGAGAAATGGCTTGTTGGTCGTAGAAACCTCATTAATCTGTTGTAGGGACTGCAGCACCCCTTTTAGGTCATAATTGGAAGTTTCCCTTATTTCTGAAGCTGTCCGCTTGCAACTGATGAGTACTGTTGATGTCCTTTCCTTAATCTTGTTTTTTATGTTTTTGTTTGGTTTATTTTGTCTGGTCAAAGTTGGCATTAAGATCGCAAGAAGTAAATGTTCACATTTCTTTTGGTTAGTGTGATGAGTGTCAGTTCAGTTCTAATATTGAGAGGTGGGTATAAAATATTTATAGCAAGATTACATTTGTGTATAACATGCTTGCTATAAATGTGGCTAGGAGGCTATAGTGAGGTCTTCAGTTTTAAAATAATATCAATATTATACAGTCTCTTCATTCACTTTGCTCGCATAAAACTCTGGTCCCTGAATAAACTGTTGAAGTAGGAAACAAATACGTCATCTTTATGCTTTTGGTCAGAAAAGCCATTGTATGGCAGTTCAGTTTGTTCAGTGTTTTTACTTTATCTCGCTTAAACATGACATTTCCAGCCTCCTATGTACACCTGATGTCTTAGATAAGAGATTCTGGTGTTCATAAATGTGAACCAAAGAGATAAGCCAGGCAGCATGAGGAATGCACCATGCTTTGTTCACAGGAAGGAATGTGACATCAAGGTTAGGAGGGAAGGACATAATTTTCTATTAACTTCTGTGTTTTCAGGAAGTAATGCTTTTTCTGGAAGGGAGATGTTTAGAACATTTGAGTTTACCAGGAAAAGCAAATTGACTGTACACAAGTGGAGACTGGATGATTCTAATGACAAATGCTTTGGGCAAACGTTTTGGTTGCATCTTAGCATATGTACAGTGGCCATACTCCTATTGAATATCTGTGATGTTCTTCGTTCCACATTGCTGCAGTCCTTACTATTGGGTAGTCCGCTGTCCAGTCGGCCCGAATACCAGAGTATATGGCTGACGTCGGTCAGGGCGCATTAGACTGACGTCAGTACGTCAGGGTACTAATGCGCATGACCGACGTCATATCCTCAGTCTTTTTTGCCGCATGGTCCGATGCAGAAGCAGTTTTGCGAGTGCAGGTTGGCGTTCTGAAATATTTCCGAAGTCGGAGTTTCAGACCGAATCAGAGTTGGCTAAGTACCCCGTTGGGGAACATTTTGGTTTTTTCTTGCCTCAGTATTTAACCGGATGTCAGAAAAAGTGAATAACTGTATTTCATGTGGGAAACAGATACCTCATAGGGATTACCATACCTTGTGTATACCTTGTTTAGGGCCTGAGCACGACGTTGTTGGATGCCGCTCTTGTGCTAGGTTTAACAAACGCACTATTAAGAGATGGTTAGACTGTGCCAGGTTAGTGTTTGGGAAGCGTTGCAGTTATAAAATGCCGTCGGATACTCCGGCCGCTTAATCCAAAAGCGCAAGGACAAAACAGCGAAGCCTAGGGTGGATGAACCGGCAGTCCCAGACGTCGGTTCTTTAGAAGGCTCAGTGGAGCCGGAGGTTTTGCCAGGAGTTTCTTTGGAGTCTCAGGCTGAGACTTTACTGTTACAGGATGTGCCTTCTCAGGAAGTAGGCCAGGCTGAGGGGCTTCTCAGGTAACTGTTCTTCCCTCTCTTCCCAAGGTAGTTAGAGCTTCTCCTTCTGTTTCCAAAACTTCTTTGAGAGGTAGGCCAAGTTCAGCTTCAGTGGGGGCTTCTCCTAGCACTTCAGGTTCTGTGCCTAAGAAACATATGCTTAAAATGGCAGAAGATTTAATTACTATGATTAGAGGCTCTGTGCCCCCTCCTGATAAGAGGCCTAGGGTGGAACCTGAGTTTGAGTGTTTGGAACAGTATTCAGAGGCTTCAGAGTCTTCTGAAGACTTGCAGGAATTTCCACCTTATTCTGATTCTGATGTGGATGATTCCACACCTACAGCTTCTCCTCCTGAGGATTTCTCATTTTCAGAAACTCTGCATTCCATGAGAGAACACTTTAAATGGGAAGGCCAAGATTATTCTGATTCAGGAAAAGGCTTAGAGAATTCTTATTTTTACCCCAACATAGGCCCTTAGCTATACCTCCTGTGTTGAATGTGGTGGAAGATGTTTTGCAGAGGCTTCCTGAACCCTGACTCTTTGCCTCCTGCTCCTGTTAAACCTGATAGATACTATAGGGTGCCAAGCTCATAAGTATTTGTTTAAGAGTCCTAGGGCGGACCCAGAAACTGTTTCTCAGGGGCCTAAAGGTGTTAAGGCCTCTGTGGTTAAAAATCCTGTTCCCACTGATAAAGAGGCAAGGGCTTTGGATAGGTGGGGAAAGAAAGTGTATACTTCTTCCACTCTAGCCATGAGGCGTTGAATTGTCAGTTTCACATGTTAAAATATCAAAATTATCTCCTTTCACAATTGAAATCTAAGGTGGATGCTTTGGCGGAAGGTATTGAGTGTAAAGAGTTGTTGGATTTAGTTCATGTGTCTGAACAAGTGGGTAAGCATTCTTTGCAATGTGGTTTTGATGCTGTACAGGCCTCCTCGAGGGTGGCTGCCACTAGTTCTGTTCTTCGCAGGCATGCCTGGTTGCAGGATCAGAATTTAGCTGAGCATGTTAAGACAAGGATTTTGGATGCTCCTTTACAGTCTGATGTGTTGTTTGGTGCGCCTGTGGAAGCAGTTTTAAAGAAAATGGAGGACAAAGCTAAGTCTATGCAAACTGTTAAAGATTTTTTGCAGGTGCAGCCACGAGTTTAGTAGAAATTGGCCTGCTAAGGGGTGGACATATCCTGCTTATGATTCCCAGTCTAGGGGTAGGTCTAGACGTGGTAGGGGCAGAGCTCAAGGTTCTTTTAGGCCTAGAGCAGGGAGTTCACCTGCTCAGACTTCTGGCGAGGGCAGGGGTCAGTCCTTTCGTAAACAGACCCAATGACCTGCCTTTTCAGCTGCCGGTAGATTCTCGTCTGGCAGCTCCTTTGGGAGGAAGACTGTCTCTTTTCAAAGACAATTGGGATTTAATTACTCAAGACAGATGGGTGTTGGCTATCATTCACCACGGTTACAGGTTTTATTTCCATACATTGCCCCCTTTCAAAGGCATGCCAGACGTTCCTCCTCCACAAAGAAAAGAGGCTCACAAGCAAATTTCTCAGTTACTCCAGATGGGGGCCATTCAGCCAGTCCCTGTATCAGAAAGGGGCCTAGGATTTTATTCTCGCCTGTTCCTAGTACCAAAGAAGGGGAACACGTGGAGACCAATTTTGGATTTATCTCTCCTCAACACTTATCTGGACATTCCCAAGTTCAAGATGTTGACGTTACAACAGCTTTTACCTCTGCTGGGCAAAGATCACTGGATGGTAACTTTAGATCTCAAGGAAGCTTACCTTCATGTGCCTATAAGGCTAAGTTGCAGGAAGTATCTGCGGTTTCGAGCTGGAAATTCTCATTATCAGTTCTCTGCATTGCCCTTTGGCTTATCTACTGCGCCCAGAGTATTCACAAAGGTTCTGGCTCCAGTGATAGCTTACTTCAGGCTACAAGGAATTCAAATCTATCCTTACTTGGACGACTGCCTGATTCTGGCTCAAGACAAGGAAGACCTTCTACAGCATCTGGAATATGTTATAGCAGTGCTAAGATGCCTAGGGTATTCTGTGAACGAAATAAAGTCCAGTCTAGTACCCTCTCAAGACATGTGCTTTCTGGGTGTGAGACTGAATACAGCAGCCCAGATGGCCTTTTTAACCCCGGACAAACGAAAGAGTCTATCACTTTACTTCCATCAACTATCTCATCAGTCCGTGCTGACTGCAAGGACAGTCCTTCAAGCATTAGGGTTCATGGCATCTTGTATTCTGGTGCTTCCCAATGCCAAACTGCATATGAGGAAGCTACAATGGTATCTCAAAAATGTATGGACACAGCACTGCCAGGATTTGGACACTGTCATTCAAATAATACCTTGCCTTCAGAAAGAATTTTTTGGTGGGCTCAGGAATGTCACCTAAACAAGGGACTCTCTGTGACCCGGCCAGAGGCGAGTCAGATTTTAACGACAGATGCCTCGGACATTGCTTGAGCTCATCTAAATGGAAAGTGGATACAAGACAAGTGGCCTGCCAGACTACAGCATCTACATATCAACATGAAGGAGATGTTAGCAGTCCAGTTTGCATTAATGGCTTTCAAGGAGTTACTTCTTCCAGGGCAGGTGTTGATTCTAACAGACAACACAACTGTCATGTGGTACATCAACAAACAAGGGGAACACATTCTTACCCATTGTGCAGGCAAGCAATGATTTTATGGGAGACTGCGCTCAGCTTGCAACTAACTCTTCAGGCAAGGTTTCTGCCAGGAGCACAGAACTCCTTAGCAGATGTGTTAAGCAGACAAATCATGGATCCCCACGAGTGAAACTGGATCTTCATGTATTTCAAAGGTTGACAGTGTCCTGGGGAACTCCAGACATAGATCTGTTCGCTTCTCCACTAAACCACCAGCTGCCAAAGTTTTGCACAAAGAGGTTACATCACACAGCTTGGAAAGTGGATGCTCTTTCTTTCAGTTGGAAAAATCTTCATGTGTATGCGTTTCCACCTCTGCCTCTTCTTCCAAAGGTGCTTCTAAAAGTCAGACAAGACAAGCCAAGGATGATTTTAATAGCTCCAGATTGGCCTCGCAGCACTGGTACCCATTACTGAGGAGTCTAGTAAAGAAGCCTCCATGGCCTTTACCCTTGATTCCGCACCTGTTGTCTCAGAGAAGGCCACCTGCTCAATGTCAAGCTTCTCTCTTCATCTAACAGCATGGCATATTCTGTTTTGAAAGACAGCCGGTCTCAACTTCCTCAACAAGTTTTAAATGTGATTATGGAAGCTAGAAGACCTAGTACAAGGAAAGTGTACGCAGAAAAATGGAAGAGATTTTTATTTTGGAGTGCAGCAAGGAATTTGGAGATTTCTGAGCCTAATTTGAGTGTGGCTCTTCAATATCTTACTGAGTTATTGGACAAAGGTTTGTCCTTCTCTTCCATTAAGATTCATGCTGCAGCAATTTCAGCTCACTATGATTGTGACCCACCATTGTTTTCGCATCCTTTGTTCAAGCAGTTTCTTAGAGGGGCAAAGAATATAAGACCCCCGTAGAGCTCCTACTCCTGCTTGGGATCTCAATTTTGTGTTGGAAAAACTTACTCTACAACCTTTTGAGCCTGCGGCTACTGCTGAATTGAAATACTTGTCATGGAAGACTGCTTTTCTGTTGGCTATTACTTCTGCAAGAAGGGTGTCTGAGTTGCAGGCCCTTATGGCAGTAGAGCCCTTTTGATTTTCCATAAGGATAGGGTATCATTACGTACTAATCCTTCCTTTATGCCTAAGGTGGTTTCTAGTGTGGCTTTAAACCAAACTATTCATTTGCCTACTTTTTATGCAGACCCCCAAAATAAAGGGGAAAAGATTTTGCACACTTTAGATGTACACAGGCAATTGCGTTATTATTTAAGCAGGACTAAGGATTTTAGGCAGTCTCAGCAGTTGTTTGTTTCTTTTGCTTTGAGTTCACAGGGCAAGCCTGTGTCAAAACAGACTATTTCTAGGTGGATTGGGTTTTGCATTGCATTTTGTTATTCCCATCATGGCAAGGAGATTCCAGCTGGGATTAGGCCTCATTCCACTAGGGCTACTGCCACTTCAACAGCATTTCTAAGAGGGGTGGCAACAAAGGATATTTTGGAGGCAGCTACTTGGAGTTCAGTGCATACTTTCTCTAAGCATTATCACCTTCCTCTCTACTCTAAGTCTAGGGCTGGTTTTGCCACAGCTATTTTGCAAGGCATGTTGTCAGCTCCTGCTTCTTTATGATTTGCCAGCCTCCCTTACCTCTGCTTTGGGATTCTACCCAATAGTAAGGACTGCAGCAATGTGGAACGAAGAACATAGTACAGTTTTGTACCTACCATAAATGTAGATGTTCGAGGATCCACATTGCTGCAGTCCAATTTACCCTCCCTCCTTCCCCTCTGTGTTTGGGGGTGGTTGTGTAGGTGAGGTTATCTGCTGATATTTTTGTATATATTTTTGTATATAATGTACATTTTTCTGGTGCAGGTATTTTGGGCCTTGTCTTTTTAGGGTCTTCTGACATCTGGGGCAAGAAAAGACTGAGGATATGACGTCGGTCATGCGCATTAGTACCCTGACGTACTGACGTCAGTCTAATGCGCCCTGACCGACGTCAGCCATATACTCTGGTATTCGGGCCAACTGGACAGCGGACTACCCAATAGTAAGGACTGCAGCAATGTGGATCCTCGAACATCTACATTTATGGTTGGTACAAAACTGTACTTTGTATGTACACTGAATTTCCATATTGTATTAATTAGACTTGCAGTAATTAGCTAGTTTGCTGTCTTGTAGTACTTAACCATATGACTTGCTATACTACAAAAGTTACAGTTGACTGACTTAAGATGACTTGGAAATCTAGAATTCACTGGCAGAAAAGGACTGCTTAAACCAAACTTGTATTACTTTTTCACTACTTTGTAAATAACGCTGCCATTTTAACTTAACTTATTTTACTTCACAGTTTCCCATGGTGCAGCCGTCTGTATGCCTATCACAAGTTGAATCCCTACCCCTAAGGTTTTAAATCTTACACCTTCCTTCGGAAACTCTTTTCATGAATTCAGTCTTTTTTGTGGAGAAGTAATTATATACATCCCACTGCACCTATTTCTTATTTTGACCAATCAAGTCAGTCAATTAAAAACTTATTAGTTTGCTTTGTCATAAGTGTACCACAGTAAAAAAAAAAAAGTAGGCAAGACATAACATTTCTGTCTCAGGTTAGTTAGTTTACTTAGTGGCAAGCCCCAGGCAAAGAAAGTAATAGTCTAATTGTAAAGAAACCAGAGCGTATATAGTCGTGGTAGTGTATCTGGGTGTATATTATCACAATGAAAGTGCATATGTGCGACTATGAAAATGTCGACAAATAACGCATGAAAATGCAAAAAAGCAAACAGCCACGTAAGCGAATATTTTCCTAGGGAAAAAACTTACGTGGCCTTTCGCTAAAAACAAATGATTTAATATCATAAATGGGTGGGGGGGCTTCACCCCCCATCCCCCTAACTAAATATACCAACTCAGAGATCGCACTATACAGAAGGAAAGGGCAACTGGAAGTGACCAACCATCTCCTTGCCCTTTGAAAAATTAATCGAATCGCTTAAATGCGATTGGGAGCTAGAGTTTACTACTCAAGAGAAGAACAGACTAGAAATGGTGTGGGAATTGTGGTGAGGGAGGGGCTTCAGAAAACAATGAGGATGTCATCCGAATTAGTGATAAGAGTCATGGCAGTCAGTCTCCACTGTAAGGACAGAGCACTATTTGTAATTTTAGCCTATACCCCACAGCTGCTACTACTGGCACAATAGACATAAATGAGAGGCCATTCTAGAATTCTGTTTGGTAAATACCTTGAATGGTGGCCAACACATAGCTCAGCAAGAGAGACTGTCACAAGATCACATACAAGAGTGAACAACATGAAAGGGCGCTGGGGTAGAATCGGTGATTGTTAAGTCATACCTAGTGAAACAGTCAGCCGACAGCATAAACTACTGATTGCCACAGTCAGCTGCAAGTAATGGTCAGAGAAGGTACTGTACTAGGCTGAAGACCTGTTAGTTGACTGGAGAAGAAAGAACAGCAGTTCAAGGAATTACTCTGGGCTCAAACACCTTAAGTAGAAGAGGACATAGGTAGAGTTGAAGAAGAAAGGAAGCACCTCAGAACAGCATGTGTGAGGAACGTAGAACAGATGTGTGGCAGAGCGAGGTATGGAAATAAGGTAGATTAGAAAACTTTGTGGTGGAATGCAGAAGTGCAGGAAGTCCTCAAAAGAAAGAGTGCAGGAAAAAGGGGGAGATTAGAAAAGAAGGCCAGGCTAAGAAGGAATACTGATTGGCTAACAGGCTGAGAGGAGATGCAGTATTATTGGAGACAGTCTTACAGTCTATAGATGGCAGAAATTAATTATTATCAGGTTGCAAGGCAAAGATAAAGAAGATAGACACCCTTCATAAGGGATGGCGGCAGCAAGGTACTCACCAATCCACAGGACATCAAAGGCAGATGGAATGAGTACATCCAGCAGTTTCTGAATGAAAAAAAAACAACCGAACCTTTACTGTCCCAGACACAGCCTACAATGAAAGAGGAGCCTATCCTAGAAGAAATAAGGGCAGCACTAAGAAAAATAGTCCGGGAAAGTAGCAAGCCCAGATGAGGTCACATCAGATATGAACAAGATGTTGAGATGGGGGGGGAAATAGCTCCTGAGAGTACTCATAGCAATATGGAGAGAAATGAGTATGCTAATGACTGGAGAATAAGCATATTAGAGCAATGTACAAGAACGGAGGGGACATCCACAACTGTGAGCAGTGCAGAGATATCAGACTCCTGTCATACTGCTTAAAAGTTCTGGAGAGAGCGATTGATAAACAAATATGCATAGTAGTAGAAAGTAAAATGGGAGATGAGCAGTTCAGAGTCAGATCAGGATGCAGCACAACCAGCTCAATATTTGCAGTGAGACAGATGTTTGAGAGAAAGCTATAGATGAGGAATGAATCCAGCTGGGCATTCTTAGATGTGGAAAAATCATTTGACAAGGTTCCAAGAAAGCTGATTTGGGCATTCTGCAGTGATTTGAAGTCATAGGAACATTGGTAGAATTAGTGCAGGATATGTACAAGGACCAATGACTCGAGTACAAACAGTGTTTTGACTCATAGAAGCTTTCCAGGTGGGAGTGTGTGTGCATCAGGGTTCAAGTCTGAGTCCACTACTGGTCATGTTGGTGATGGGCTACATTAGTAAACAAGTCTACGGGGAAAGGTCAGCAAAGTTACTGTATACAGACGATGTGGCATTACAACTGAAGGTACATGGGATGAAACTTGGTACATTTATGATAGTTGTAATGGCTGTAAATATGATAAATCAGAAGAAGCTGAGAAATGAGATGGAAGGGAAAATAATGGTACAGCTTAACAGCTTCAGGTGTCTGGGGGGGGGATGGTTGAGGAGAAGGGAAGTCTGAATGAGGAGGGGAAAGCTAGAATCAGAGGGGCTGCAACCAACTGGTAGATAGTGTCCGGTGTAGTGTATGACAGGCGAATGCCAAAGAAGCTGAAAAGTAAGGCGTACAGAACAACGGTGTGGCCAGTACAGTACAGAAACCTGAGCAGTAAAGGCAGAGCAGTTGAGCGGAGATGGAGATGAAGTTGCCTGAGACAGGTGGTAGGATGCACACTGAGGGACAGTTGAAGAAAGGAGGACATCAGAGCAGAAGCCAGAGTAGCTCCAATTGCAGGGAAGGTGAGAGAGCAGATTATGGTGGCTTTGCTGCATGTGCAGAAAAGTAGAAGACAGACAGGAGGGGAAGGCAAGAGGAAAGAAGACATCCAGCAAGAAATGGATAGATTGTATGACAGCAGACTTGTGACAGTCAGGCATGACTGCCAAAGAAGGTAGGCATAGCATTTAATCCAGAGAGAGAGATGGTAATACTTGACAACTCCCAACCCCTTGTAGAAAATGAGAAGGTAGAGGTTGATGAGGGTGATGATGATAGAACTTGCTGTTGGTGGTGTCTTTGATTGTTGCTCTTTGAAAGCATTGTGAGGCAGTAAAATTTAACAATGCGTTCATAAACATTACTGAAGTCCCCCCTTTATCATTTTTTTTTTTTGTCATTGAAAGTAGCTGGTAAAAATGTATAAGTTTATGTATCCTCATCAATAGCGAGCGATCCTTTAACCACCACATATCATTCATCCTTAGGAAATTATTTTGCCTTGCCATTTAATTTCAAGGGATTACCCTGTAGAGGTAAGAAGTAATAATTCCTCGCCTTGTTAGGCCTATCATTGAACATTGTGCCTCTTTAGCATGTACCTCTCCAAACCTCTTGCCCAACTTGAAAGGCCTCAAAGATTTTTAACCCACATGACCAAGTTCCTTAAGCTGTGCAATGAGTTTGAAAGTTTTCAGGCTCCTGTACAGTATGCCACGAAAGGCCATGTCCTGCTAGATGATCTTACTCGCACTAAGGATCTCAGTCTACATTACCTCATATGCTTTAGCACCTACAGCTCATACTTATCTAACCCAATTCATCTTTTTGTTTATAGTATAAACTTCCCTTGCATATCAAACAGTTGAGCAATTTAGCCACCTTTTGTGTCTGGTCTTGACAATGGGGTAGCAGAAAAGATATTGTATAACCCTGACAGAAACCAAATGGTGGAACAGTGTCAGAGCAGGTAGTGTTGTTCCCTCAGAGCAAGAGGTTCTCTGATTCGATTTTCAGCTTGGGAGTTTTCTCTGTGGAGTTTGCATGTCCTCCCTGTGTTCACTTTGTTTCTTTCAGAACACTTTGGTTTCCTCCTCCATTCCAAATACATGCAGTAGGTGGATCAGACACACTAAACTGGCCGTAGGTGTGTGTGTGTGCATGTGTGTTTTATGGCAGAACTGTGGCAGGCCAGCAGTGATGTGAACATTGGCTCTAGATGATTGCCACTGTTGATGTGACATCCTGACCTCGTATGCAAAGATGAGAAAATATGGTGATGGGTGGATAGAAACCAAACATAATGCAGCTTGACAGACTTGTGTCTTGTTTGGATTAATTATACTTATTATAATTATACTGTTATTATTATTATTATATTACTTATTATAATTATATTGGATCTCCAGCTCCCTACCACAAGAAACCATACTATTAGGGGACTTCAATATTGACTGGCTTAACTGCTCCAGTCATAATCCCTCTGCCTTTATTAACCTCCACAGGTTTACCCAAACTATAACCACCCCTACTAGAATTGACAAAACATCCAAATGCCAGTCCATCTTAGACTAGATCCTGGTATCTGACCCCACTCTTGCACAGCAGTCTGGCTGTCTTTCAGGTACCCCTAAGTGACCATCATCCAACCTATCTAATTAGGAACAGATCCCAAACCATCAGCCAACCTATCCTCAGAGTAGTTCAAAACAAAAAGACCTCTATAGCTACTGACTTCATCAGTACACTAAAAAGCTGCAACTGGACTCCCCTAAAACAACTATCTCTAGACAAAGCCATCGAATACTTTAACACAACCTTCATAAAAATCTTAATCATCATGCAGCCTCCAGAACCATTAGAATAAAAACTAACTATGCCCGATGGTTAAGAAAGGATACTAAAACTATAATGAAAGAAAGGGACAAGGCTTGGATTCAATATTAAAAAAGCAAAACCACTACATTGAGGCAAAACTATCTAGAGCTCCGTAACAAAACCAAAAAACAAATCAAACTAGACAAATCTAGCTACTATAAAAATATGCAAGAAAAATATGCTCACAATCCCCAAAAATTCTGGGCCACAATAAATGGTATACTACATCCAGGAAAGTCCACTACTCCAACCCTTATGCTACCAAATAATCATGAAAACATTCCTACTCAATTTAACAAATTCTTTATCGAAACAGTCCAGACCCTTGCCAATGCCCAAAATAGTAGTAGCAGCCCCACACCAATAACTACACCAACCCATCCCAATATACAAAACAATAAAGCCAGTTTTCACCTTCACTCCGTGTCTACCAAGACAATTTCTAAACTCCTTAGGAAACTTAAACCAACAACTCTAGCAGCTGATATGCTACCAGCAGACTTCCTTCAGATATCAGCTGAAGCTCTAGCCTGTCCTATCTCTATTCTCATAAATAGATCTTTATTAGAATGCAAAGTTCCCGCGTCATGGAAAACATCACATATTATTCCACTGCACAAAGGAGGTAACTCCTTAGAGCTAATCAACTATTGCCCAATAGCAATCCTATCACCTTTATCCAAAATATTAGAAAGGGTAGTTCATAATCAACTAATGCAGTACCTCCAAAATAACAACCTACGCTCCATATCCCAGCATGGCTTTAGACCTTCCCGTAGCACCACCGCAGCATTACTGTCATTCACCAAGATAGTTAACCACCATAGAAACAGGGTCTGTTTGTTTCTTCCATATTCTTAGACTTATCAAAAGCCTTTGACATGGTAAATCACAGTATGCTTCTTGAAATTCTGCCTACCCTAAATATAAGTCCCCCCTCTGTATCATGGTTCAACAGCTACTTATTTGGCTGTCAGCAAGCAGTCTTATGGCAGGGACAACTGTCCCCCTTGTTACCATAGGAGTCCCTCAAGGATCCATTCTTGGCCCTTTGCTGTTCTCTTTATTTACTAACATGATCTTTTCATCCTCACCCACTGCCTCAGTAGTACAATATGCAGATGATGCCACCCTTATATGTGCTGTCCCCACCCAAAGTGAACTACAAACCCTAACCCAAAATAACTTCACCCTTGCCGAAACTTGGTTCACTAACATCAAACTTCTTCTTAATCCCAAAAAAAACTAATTATTTTCAGCCCAGGCAGATCACCTCCCCTAAATAGTTATTTCACCATCTACTCTAAAGAAAACATTCAAATTAGTCCAGCCACACACACTAAACTGCTAGGTGTAGAAATAGACAATAACCTGAGGTTCGACATCCACATAGCACAAACGATCAAGAGAGTTAATAAAAAACTTGGACTCCTCTACAGGAACAAACAGTTTATGACTAAATACACCAAAGCAACCATCGCAAGGACTCATCGTCTATCCACCCTCCTCTATGCCTCTCCCAACTTGACTAATCTCCGCCAAACCGATCTAAATAAAATGGACTCTTGCTACAACAAGATTGCTAAGTTTGCTTCTGAAGCCTCATATAGGTCTCACCACTGTCTGTCCCTTAAGCAGCTTAACTGGCTTGAGTTGCCTCATATACTTCTACTCAATCAGCTCTCTATAGCACACAAACTGTACTACCTTCCTGAGAAAACCCCAACATTTCAGCATCTAATTCAGCCCCACATTCCCTCTGGAGCCTTAAGCTCTAGTAACCAGAACCTCATAACTGTCATTCAACATAGAAATGATGCCAGTAAATCTCTCTTTGCCAGCATCATAGCTAAAACCTGGAACACACTACCAAGCCAAATAACTTCTATCACATCCTTTATTCATTTCAAAAAACTCCTGAAAACCCACTATTTAAGTGACTGGCTATGTTCATGCCATTCACCAGGCTAACCCAAAGTAAGAGAATGTTTGTGTATAGCTAAGTATAAACAGTTCTCCTGAAAGCTTGTGAATCCATTGGTATTTACTTGACAAAACTTATATCTGTAAAAATAATACAAATGCTGTTTTAAGTTATGTACCACAATGATTGTCTATTATAAGAATTGTTAATCTGTAACATATTGTGTATGTTTGCTATAAGTATGCTCTATTTTTTTTCTCTTCTCTCATGTACTGTATTGTATTGTGGAGCTTTTCTCCCCGGGCCTCTGCTAAAAATGGACCTGTGTCCAGTTGGACTTTCCTGGTAAACAAAAGTAAAATAAATAAATAAATAAATAAATATACAGAGATAAGTCTTGAGGATTGTTTTTTTCACTAAAAAGTGCAGAGATATATTCAGATAGTATACCAGAGACTGTACATGAAATGTGATTTATACTGTAAAAGCAACTGAATTCCACCAAATCCAGCTGGCAAAGCACCACACACCAACTTGTATTATTTAAGCACTTAATTTAATATCATAATAACAGAACGTCATCATAAATACAAGTCCAATATGAACTGAATATTTACAAAACATTCTTTAAATCATATGACCTAAAATCATCCAGTCAAAATGTCAAAGGTACACACCTCCTTGCACAGTTAAAACACTTTCTTATTAACAAATACTAAACAGTAAATAACCATTATTACTTTGCACCCTGATTCTCTCTGGATCTCAGTTGCCTGATGTAAACAAGCATCGATTGGCACTTTTGGTCTCATTCATCATGATGTTACAAGTTTTTGGCCCACGATTTTCAATTCTTTTCATATGTGTTTTGGCATTTGGGCCAGATAATTTCATTTTGTGAACTTTTCAACATTGCTTTCAGGGTAATACACTGCTGTTCTTTATTTCCTTTCTTGTAGGTTTATAGGCACGTACTGGGCTAGATTTCCTTGTGAACCATTTTAAGCCCAGCCAGTTTGTCTCAAAGGTGAGAATCAAACCCTGTACCGTGTGTCTGTGAGGTACACACCTTGACTATTATGCCAACCCCTTTGTGTAAGGGGAACTTCATGTTGTATTTCTCTCTGCTGAATGCTATGAGCCAGATCTCATTGCTGCTGAGTCAGCACTAAACTTGTCTCTAATGCTGATGGGGCCCTTTATCAGTGTTGACTAATTCAGCATTTGAGTTCTTGGCACTGAAGCCATCCTTTATGCCATTGTCACTCTGGAAGCAGTGACATGATCAGGTCTAGTTATTGCTCACTTTTTTGATTCCAACATTATCTTGGCCACAGGTCCATTCCGTGCCTAGAACCACTGCTTCAATCAGAGAGTTCAGAAGCAGTGCAGAAGCAGTCTTTATGGTTGGAAATATCCTTAGGGAGTCAGCACTGACCTCTACCCTCACCTAGGATGACCCTCAGTCTGATACCTTTTCCCTGTCATCTTTGTCCCAGAGGATCATAAAGCTACCACAGGAATAGGCTGATGATTTCCAGATCAGATTCCTTTTCACAACTGGACAAGGCCTGTTGAGTGTTCCTTTGAGGAAGAAATACAAAATGGAGGTTTCTAGACGTCTCCTATGAAATCCACTACTTCTGACACCAATTTGGAGAAAAGGAGGGGGCCTTCCACCTTCCTTCTCATCTCCCTGATGACCAACAAGGGGTGCCATCATCTTGGATCTGGTGCTTACCAGTATAGAGGACCACTGTAGCACCCCCACTGTGAGGTCTTCCCTGGTGAGATCTGTATTGCTCATCTCATAAGTAGGGGCATTGCCTCCAGAAAAAAATAAGTTATAACCTCCCTGTACTCTTTCCTCATTAAGCCAATAATTGGGTACAGTGTCCCTTTTGGCATGTACCTTTCCAAGCACCTGAAGCAGTTGGAGAAACCACAAAGCTTCCTCACAAGGAAAATTCAATGTCTGCAGCATCTGTCTTATGTGGATTGTGACAAAGGGAAATACTGCTAGCCCAGCTGTCTGGAATTTTGTAAGTGGTTGTGTGTCATTTGTGAATGTCAACATATTTTGTAAGTGGTTGTGTGTCATTTGTGAATGTCAACATGCTCATATTTTACAGGCGTGTGCTGAAGAGATATTTTGTAAAGTACTGAGTAGAAATGTATATGCATTTTTGTAACTGTTTAGATTTATGTATTTTAACAGGGGAAACTGAAACACAGGACATTAAGTCGCAAAACTTCAGAAGAATGGTTGAGGTTGAATTACTTTATGGATGGGCCATAAACACAAGGGATGTTATCTTTCAGTTTCAGTGAAACAGGAGACATAATGTCTAGAATTAGAAGTTTTTTTTATATTGCCTTTAAATAAGGAGGAATGTAAATTATTTTACGACTTCTACCATTTGCCAAAAATCTGTGTTTTCACAGGTGGATGCTACGTGCTACCAGCTGCAGTGAGGGTTTTCAACTGGGATAGTCAGATGACAAGAAGTGATGTCATAAATGCAAGCTACCCCAACAGTAATATTTGAAATATTAATTTAAGAAGTCTGAGAGAGAGAGACTGAGCATTTTGTACTTTGTCTTTGATTTGACAAGAACATCCACTCAGCACATAGGCTTGCTCTGTAAGTAACTTAACTAGGGTACAGTAATTTCTCTTAGATGCAGTCAGGAATATAGTGAAGTATAGCTTAGATGTTTTCTTTATTTATTTGAGACTGTCCTGCAGTGTTATTTTAAGTATTTCTTGTGATTTTGAACTCTGATGCAACTGTGATTATTTGCTGAGTATTTTTCTTGTTGTTTTATTATTTATTATTAAATATATTTACACCTTTCATTGTGGCTGATATTTGTGAGACATATTTAAGTCCTGAGAGTATTTGGTGACACTGTGTAGGCCACTCCTTGTCTTGCTCTTGGTCCAACTTAATTTGGATGAATAGTAACATTACACAGTAAGATTGGACACCCTTTGTTAAGGGCCTCAAAGTAGCTGATGAAGAGTTGGCTGGTGGCAGTAATAAATGTCTTATAGTCTGGGCAAAAGGGGGCATAGCTAGTAAACCAGTGTCAGCCTTTCCCGTGTGTGTGTATGTATATATATGTGTGCGTATATATATATATATATATATATATATATATATATATATATATATGTGTGTATATAATATATAATTCAAACCTCAAAGTGTGTGCATCAGCTACTTGGGCAGGGACATGAAGCACTGGTTGGACAGAGAGGGTGCTGGAGTTCTTGGCTTGGCCACTCAGCTGAGATCTCAACTCTATAGCTGTGCCAGTGGGGAGTACTATTGGGGATCTGGAGAAAGAATTAGAAATCAGCCCCAGACTGACTGTGGTTTCTGTGTGCTCTTAAGGGAAATTGCAGTTTACTGTATGTGTGCTTGTCATCCCTCCCAATTTACGTCCCCCACTGGTGCTAGTGGTGAGAATTATGGCTCCTTGATTAGTGGGCCAGTGTTGGGGCGCCACATGGATCATCTGAAATCACTGTCACTTTATTCTGTTTCAGACAGACTACTCGGAGGCAGTCTCTGCCTTGCATATAAGGCAATCTCTGACCCTGCTTTATTGGAAATGCTGCATATCTGCAAGTTAAATGGTGCACGGGTTACTTGCTGTAAAGACCTGAACCTGGTATGTGACATTAATAGAACCTGCTGGAGGGACACATTTGTCTCCCAGAGGTTACCGCACCTTTGGAGCAGACTCCCACTTAATGTCAAACAGAGCACCTCATTGGCCCTCTTCAAGTGCATTTTAGACGATTGGATGGATAACTGTAAATTCACCCCAGGGGTTCCACCGTTGTCCCTCTTCATCATGGGCATTAGGTGCTGATCATGGAAGTAAGGGTAGAGCTTGGCAAAGGCCGTATGGCCATTTGCCTAGTAACTACCTATGATCCAATGATCTGACCACAAATCAGTCTCATTCAAAGTAACCATCACACCTGACCCCCCCCCCCCCAGCAACAACTAAACTAAAAAACTTTGCCAAAGGAGATTATAACCTCTTACGGGATGGTATAAATAGCTTCACCGCACCTCTACCTGTAGATGGAACTGACAACTATGCCGAGTTCTTCACCAATGCTTTATACAAACACCTGTATAACTGCATTGACTTGGCCGTAACTGATAGGACCAAAACAAACCCCTCAAGGAAGAGCAAACCTGCATTGTGGAAAACTGCCATTAACTGGCTTTACAATAAGAGGAAGAAATTGCTGTCTAAATGTAAGAAGGAGTGAGCCCTAAACTGGAAACACTCCCTTCTCAGCTTAAGCAAGCAAATAAGACTTTTTGTGAAGTCCTCCAAAGCAAACTATGAATCCAAATTAGGTTCCTCAACTAATGACAACCAGAAGGCATTCTTTAGTTACATCTTTAACCTAAAAGGAAGGACCCAGATTTGTGTCAAACTGGTAGTTAATGATGCCATATATACTGAGCCTGTGGACATAGCTAACATGTTGGCCAACAGGTTCTGTGAAAACTTCACTCCCTTGTCCCCACCACATGTACCCCATGATATCCCTGCCACCTGTCCCCTACCATGTATCTCTAAAGAGCAGGTCATAAACACCCTCTCTAAGGTGAAAAACACAGTATCTTTAGGACCTTTTAACATCCCAGTCTGTGTCCTACATGGGCTCCAACAAGAATTATCAACACTATTGGGTACTCTTTTCGATCATAGTCTGTGCACTGGCTTTGTCCCAGCTGTATGGAAAATGGCCACCGTTATTCCATTGCACAAAGGTGGTGCTTCCACTGACCCTAAGAACTATAGACCTATTAGCCTGACTAGCCTTATCTGCAAGGCCATGGAACGAATCATCATGGAACTTATCAAAAAAGATGTAGTCAGTCTGTAAACACTTGACCTTATTCAGTTTGGATTTATCAAAGCGAGACCATGCCTGTTAAGCTGTCTGGACTTTGAGACAGTCACCAAGGCCCTTAATGAGTGGAAATCTGTGCATACAGCCTACCTAGACTTAGCCAAGGCTTTTGACACTATCCCCCACTCAGGTAACATTGACAAACTCACCCAGCTAGGTATCAACCCTTATATTGTTAGATGGATTGTTAACTGGCTCACTGATAGAGCACATATAGTCAAAATAG
The DNA here is from genome assembly GCF_019279795.1 of Protopterus annectens. Classification (NCBI taxonomy): domain Eukaryota; kingdom Metazoa; phylum Chordata; order Ceratodontiformes; family Protopteridae; genus Protopterus; species Protopterus annectens. The sequence continues at coordinate 380,182,486 of NC_056735.1, forward strand.
GGGAATCCACTTCCAACAGCAGACCTGTAAACAGTGGCGTTCCACAGGGATCAGTCCTAGGACTTGTACTGTTTGGAATCTATTTTTCCTAAGTGCAAGCAAAAACTAAAGGTCTGTGGCTGACAAAGTTTGCTGATGACCGGAAATTGGGAGTGGTCATAGAATCTACAAGTGATGTCAACAATCCTACAAGACGGTCTTACACAAACAAGTGACTGGTGCGAAAGTCACAGTCTTAAACCCAATACAAAAAAATATGTTATCTCTTTCGGGAAGAGTGATGATGTTCTTCGTGTTTCACTGTTGCAGTCATTACATTTGGGTAATCCTGCTGGCAGGTTGTCCTCAGCCGGCCCGAATTCCAAAGTCTTGGGTGCTGTGTCGGCTGCTGTCGCCCCTTCCCTGACGTCAGGTGTCAGGGGTATAAAAAAACAGCCAACGCCATTTTCTTCAGTCTTTCTTGCCGTGCAGTGCCCGAAGCAGAAGTAGTTCGCAAGTGCCGGTCGGCCAACTCCTGAGATTTTCGTGTTTGAGTTTCAGATCTGAAGTCTTCAATAAAGCTAAGTACCTCGTTGGGGAAACTTTTTTCTTGCTCCAAACCAATGTCAGAAAAAGTTAATAATTGTATTTCTTGTGGAAAGCAAATACCTCATAAGGGTTTTCTTTCTTACTGTATTCTTTGCCTAGGCCCTGATCAAAACGTTACTGGTTGTCGGTTTTGTGCTAGATTTAACCAACGCACTATTAAGCGTCGGTATGATCTTGCTTTAAACTTTTTTGGACGCCGGTTTAATTATCCTGAAATGTCGTCAGATAGCCATCCGACTACCGGAGTTTACAAAAAACGCAAAGAAAAGGATAGAGAAAAACAACCGAGGCCCAAAACCGATGACGAAGCTTCTCCTACACCAGTCGATGGTTCGCCGGTTCTCAGTGAGGTGCTTTCCCAGCCCATGACGCCCACTACTTTAGAGTCACAGCCCGCTACCGACTCCCACGTGGAGTCAGCTATGCTGCTGGATACTCAAGGTATTGGAGCCTCTGACACTAATCCCTCAGATGGGTCTGGAGCTGCTGAGCAGGCACCGGCTTCTGAGGGTGTATTCAGACCTAAACATCTTTACATTAAAACTACTTCAGCTTCAAAGGCAAAGACTAAAGCACCTTCTAAAGCAAGGAAACGAACTCAAGAGCCACGTGGACAGGCCTATATGCCTAAAAAAACAGATGCTTAAAATGGCCGAAGATCAGGGGTTTCCATCCCCCTCCTGATAAGAGGCCTAGGCAAGACACTGACTGTGAATCTTCAGATCAGGTCTTCTGATTCCTCTTCTGATCAGTAATATTCTATTCCCCCCTATGAGGATTCTGATGCTGAAGAATCTATTCCTTCAGCATCTCCTCCTGAGGACTATTCCTTTGGGGAAACCTTGCATACCATGAGGGAGCATTTCCACTGGGAGAGCCAAGATTTTTCAGAATCTAAAAAGAGGCTCAGGGATTTTCTTTTACTACCTCAGCACAGGCCTCTAGCCATTCCACCTGTGTTAGGCATTGTAGATGATGTGTTTTCGGAGTCTAGTCTGACCCCTGACTCCTTACCCCCAGCTCCTGTTAAGCCTAACAGATATTACAAGGTTCCTGACTCACACAAATTTATTTTTAAAAACCCTGCTGCTGACCCAGAAACTATTTCACAGGGTCCAAAGGGAGTTAAGGCTTCCACTGCAAAAAACCCAACCCCCTCTGACAGAGATTCAAGGGCACTGGATAGATGGGGAAAAAAGGTTTACACATCTGCAACTTTGGCTATAAGGGCCTTAAACTGTCAATTTCATATGCTTAAGTATCAGCAACATGTCATGGTATTGCTTAAACAGAAAATGTTGTTAAATTCTGAATGTGCAGAAAACAAGGAAATGCAGGATTTATTGTATGCAGAAGAACAGGTTGGAAAACATACTTTGCAATGTGGTTTTGATTCTTTCGAGGCCTCCTGCAGGGCCGCAGTTACAGGTTCTGTAATTAGGAGGCATGCTTGGTTAAAGGAACAAAATCTGCCTGATCATGTTAAAGTTAAATTACTAGATGCACCTTTACAGCATGATACTTTGTTTGGTGTTAAGGCAGAAGAGGTGTTAAAGGAAATTGAGGACAAAGCTAAATCTATCCAAACTGTCAAAGATTTTTTACAAGTACAGCCACCTAGGTTTAGTAGACACTGGCCTACAAAAAATTGGTCCTTTCATGTGTCAGACAAACCTCAAAGGGGCAGATACAGATGCCCTAGGGGCAGAACCCAGGCGCAAGTTCTTATAGGCACAAGCAATGGGGTGCTTCTACCTCCAAAGCTGGAGAAGATAGATCGCAAACATACATGAAACAGTCCCAATGACTTCTCCCTGCCTGCACCAAACACTTATCTTCTGGCAGCACCCTTAGGGGGAAAATTAGCACTTTTTGTTCAAAATTGGCACATCATAACCCAGGACAAGTGGGTTCTAAACATAGTGTCACAAGCCTACAATTCCATTTCCATACTCTGCCAAAGGCAAACGGCTGGCCATATCTGCCAAAAAATCGATGGGCAGAGGCACAAAAACAAAGTCTCATCCCTCATGGACATGGGGGCCATTCAACAAAGTGCCAGAGCAAGAGCAGGGACAAGGATTTTGCTCAAGACTGTTCTTGGTACCCAGAAAGGACAAGGCCTGGAGGCCGATACTGGACCTATCTATTCTGAACACTTACCTGGATATTCCAAAATTCAAAATGTTGACCTTGCAGCAGCTTCTGCCCGTGCTGGGCAAGAATGCTTGGCTTGTGACTTTAGACCTAAAAGAGGCATACCTGCATGTTCCAGTCAGACCTAAAAGAGGCATACCTGCATGTTCCAATCAGACAAGCATGCAGAAGATACCCAAGATTTAAGGCTGGTTCAATGCATTACCAATTCTCTGCACTGCCCTTTGGCTTATCTACTGTGCCCAGGGTCTTTACAAAGTGCCAGGCACCAGTAATTGCATTCTGCAGACAAAAAGGAATACAAATATATCCTTACTTGGATGACTGTCCCATTCAAGCAGAGAACAAGGACATTCTTCTTCAACATCTGGCGTTTGTGAAAAGACTTCTAACATGCCTAGGGTATACAGTCAACAAAAAGAAATCAAAACTAGTACCCTCACAAGAGGTAATATTCCTGGATGCAAGCTTAAATACAACTGCCCATATGGCTTATCTCACGCCAGGCAAACAAAGGCAACTGACTATTTATTTCAAAATTTTGGCAACAAAGGCCCAGTTATCTTCAAGAGGAATTCTGCAGGATTTGGTCTTCATGGCAACCTGCATCCTACTAATTCCATATAACGGATGTAAGCACTTGGTGATAAACTGATAAGTCCAATAAAAGTGCCAGGGAACGCTGTTAGGTGATCCAAAAATATTTATTCGCAATGAATTTCCACTCTAATATTTCACTCAAAAACCAGTGAATTCGACAAAATAAAATAAACGCTCACTCAAAAACCAGTGATGGCATCATCACTGTATGAATTTTCAAGTCCCATTCACCACATTACATTTTAAGGATTTTATATCACAAATGTGTTTTTAGTCATTTATATTTATATAATTATATAGTTGTATATTTATTTATTTAAATATAAGTTTAAATAACTAATTTACTATCATGTATTCATTGTTTTATGTCTGTTTTCAAAGCATATATATTTACATTCAAATAGACATTTTTAATAAGAAGCACTAAGCACTTTATACATGAAAGGCATTAATATTAATGAATTAAATACATGGATTGGTGTGTTTGAATTAATAGGATGAGTATTAGGACCAATGGAATGGATTTTAATCAAATTGTTTAGTATTTAAATGTGTGATAAAGGTTATTAGATTGTCTGATGAAGTCTTATTGACAAAAACGCAGTATTCAGTGTGTATGTAAGAGCGTTTATTTTATTTTGTCGAATTCACTGGTTTTTGAGTGAAATATTAGAGTGGAATTCATTGCGAATAAATATTTTTGGATCACCTAACAGCGTTCCCTGGCACTTTTATTGGACTTACCTACTAATTCCATATGCAAGACTGCATATGAGGAAACTTCAATGGTACCTAAAAAGTGTTTGGACTCAACATTGCCACAGCCTGGAAACAGTCATTACTCTCATTCCCTGCCTGCAACAGGAGTTTCGATGGTGGGCAAAGGCTTTTCACCAGAACAAGGGACAGCCATTCACATTACCTCCAGCCAGGCAGACACTAACAACGGATGCATCAGACTATGCCTGGGGAGCCCACATGGCAGGAAGATGCATTCAGGGCACATGGTCCTCAAACCAAATGCATCTACATATCAATCAAAAAGAGATGCTAGCTGTTCAAAATGCCCGACAGCCTTCAAGGACCTAATTCATCCAGGACAACTACTGCTAAAGACAGACAACACCAAGGTCATGTGGTATATAAACAAGCAGGGAGGCACACATTCCTAACCCCTTTGCAGACTAGCCATGACCTTTTGGGACACAGCTTTGACTTACCAAGTACATCTGCAGGCACAATTCCTGCCAGGAAAGGAAAATACTCTGGAAGACGAACTAAGCAGAAACCTCATGGATCCCCACGAGTGGAAGCTGGATCCACAAATCTTCAGCATGATAACAAGGAAATGGGGATGCCCGGACATAGGTCTATTTGCCTCCCCTCTCAATTACCAACTAAAAAGATTCTGCACAAGGACTTATCACAGACAAGCATGGAAAGTGGACACCCTATCTTTCAGCTGGAAAAACCTATCAGTATATGCCTTTCCTCCACTGCCTCTCCTCCCCAAGGTGCTTCTAAAGGTCAGACAGGAGAAGCCAAAGATGATACTGATTGCCCCAGACTGGCCACGCCAGTACTGGTACCCAATACTAAGAAACTTATCTCTATACCCAGCTTGGACCTTACCTCAGATATGTCGACTACTGTCCCAGCAAAACAATCAGATCATGCAAAGCCATCACAGGACATTAAACTTGGCAGCATGGCGGATAATGTAGTCATACAAAAAACACCTCTCAGTAAATCTGTGATGGATATCATTCTGGAAGCCAGAAGGCCTAGTACTAGAAAGTCTTGTGCTGGAAAATGGAAGAGATTCTGTGCCTGGAACCAGGCACAAGGAACTGATACAACGGTACCAAATATTCCTTAGATTTTGCAGTACTTAACTGAGATGCTGGACAAAGGCCTATATTTTTCATCAATTAAAAGTCATGCCTCTGCCATTTCAGCTCATTACAATACAGAGCCACCACTTTTTTCTCACCCTTTATTAAGGCAGTACCTCAGAGGAGCCAAAAATTTAAGGCCCCCAAGGAGACTACCAATACCTGCATGGGACCTCAACTTTGTCTTGGAAAAGCTCACCCTTCCTCCTTTTGAGCCAGCTGCTATTGCTGATGTGAAGTTTTTATCTTGGAAAACAGGTCTGCTCTTAGCAATTATTTCTGTAAGACGAGTTTCAGAGCTACAGGCGCTCATGGCTGTGGAACCTTTCATCATTTTTCATCCAGACAGGGTCTCCCTGAGGACAAACCCAACATTTATGCCTAAAGTAGTGTCCAGTGTGGCTCTTAACCAAGCCACCCATCTGCCAACCTTATACCCAAATCCACAGAACAAGGGGGAGAGAATTCTGCTTTCTTTGGACGTACACAGACAGCTTAGATTCTACTTGAACAGAACCAAAGCTTTCAGGAAGACAGAGCAATTACTAGTGGCATATGCTGCAGGATCACAAGGAAAGCCCATCTCAAAGTAGACTATTTCTAAGTGGTTAGGCCACTGCATTCATTTCTGCTACTTAAACCATGGCAAGCCAGTGCCTAAGGGCATTAGGCCTCATTCCACCAGAGCTGCAGCCACCTCAGCAGCCTTTCTCAGGGGAGTACCAACCAGAGACATTTTAGAGGCAGCTACTTGGAGTTCAGTGCACACCTTTACAAAGCATTATCATCTGCCACTCTACTCTAAATCCAGGGCAGGCTTTGCCACTGCAGTTCTGCAGGGCCTCATAGCCGCTCCTACTGCCGTCTAGTTCCAGCCTCCCAACCATAGCTTTGGGGCTCTACCCAAATGTGATGACTACAACAGTGAAACACAAAGAACATAGTACAGTTGTGTACACTTACCATAAATGTAGATGTTAGAGTGTATTCACTGTTGCAGTCCAGGTTACCCACCCACCTTCCCCCCCTTTTTTCTTTTGGATCTTATCTTTCCTTCTCTGTTTTATACTACCTATGTGGTGTATTTGCTTATAGATGAAGGTAAAATTTATATTGGTGTATTTCTGAACATATATATATATATATATATATATATATATATATATATATAAAGTCTGTCTACCCTTTTTGGGGGCACCTGACATCTGGGGCAAGATAAACTGAAGAAAATGGAGTCAGCTGCTTCTTTTATACCCCTGACGTCAGGGAAGGGATGACGGCAACCAACGCAGGACCCAAGACTTTGGAATTCAGGCCAGCTGAGGGCAACCTGCCAGCAGGATTACCCAAATGTAATGACTGCAACAGTGAATACACTCTTAACATCTACATTTATGGTAAGTGTACACAACTGTACTTTCCTGCTAACTACCAAATCAGTGGCAATACCCTAAGTATGCACTAAGTGGTGAGAGACCTGGGCACACAAGTTGACAGCAACCTTACCTTTGATCGCAATGTCTCCACAGTGGTAAGAAGGGAATTCTATATTGCTCATCACATAAGTAAGGGCATTGCCTCCAGAAAAAAGTTGTATCCTCCCTGTATTCTTTCCTCATCAGGCCAGTAGTTGAGTACATCACCCCTTTGATATGTACCTTTCCAAGCAGCTGCAGCAATTAGAGAGACCAGAAGTGTTCCTCGCAAGGAAAATTCAAGGTCTCCAGCATCTGTCCTATGTGGATTGTCTGAATTACTGTCACTTTATTCTGTTTCATAAACAGTACTCAGAGATAATCTCTGACCCTGCTTTATTGGAAATGCATATTTGCAAGTCAAGTGGTGCACTGGTTACCTGCGCTAAAGACCTTAACCTGGTATGTGACATTAGTAGGACCTGCTAGAGGGACACATTTGCCTCCCAGAGGTTACCACACCTTTGGAACAGACTCCCACTTCATGTCAAACAGAGCACCTCATTGGCCCTTTTCAAACGCAGTCTAGATGATTGGATGGGTAACTATAAATTCACCCTGGGGGGGTCCACCGTGGTCCCTCTTGGACAGGGGCAGTAGGTGCTGATTGTGCAAATAAGGGTAGAGCTTGGCTAGGCTTGTAAGGGCCCTAGGGCCATTAGCCTAGTAACGTCCTATGATCCTATGACCACAAGTTTGGAGAGCTTCTGGCATTAATACCTCAGAGGGGACATAGCCTGTTGACCCTGTCTCCCCTGAGGAAAGTACTCCAAGATGTTTTCCTCTCTGCCCATCCTACATCTTGTGTGGGTCTGTTCTGCAAATGACAGCAGCCTAGCCCTCTGCATGACTAGGTAGCTGCTAAAGGAGTCAGGTGATATAACATGCAGCAGTTGGGTGGAGATCCACACATCGCTCAGTGGCTGCATTAGTTAGACATGTGAAGCGTCATACCACTGGGTGGCACTGTTGGACTTTGCAGATGACAGGCTGCCACAGAGAACGGTGCATAGACCATGGGAGAAGGCAACCACAGTTCAGCGCTGTCTGGATGACCGCCCATCTGCCAGCCGGCTGTCGCCCCAGCACTCTTAAGTATTGTTGGGAATGAATGGTAGCCTGGAAGGGGCTTGATCCATTTCCAGCAGAAGAGACAAAAATGGCCTAAAGAAGTATTTTGTTATGCTTTTCAAGATTATTATTGCCAAAGCACTTAAAAATGTGTATGGAGATTCCAGTTAACTGCCTCATGGTGCCAGCCCATCCTGCCTGTGCTGTATTAAAACATAGATTGCTTGTAGTTTTTGTCATACTGTAAGATACTGGCTTTTTAAGTTTTTGAAGTGAGCATTCTTGTGAAAATTGTTATAGGAATAAAAACACAAGTGTAGCGTTATAGTAAAACCAAATCTTCAAATAAAATAATGTTAGAGCCAGAGTCCAAGGAACTTCCCAAGCAAGATATACGGTATAAAAAAGGACATTTATTTAGTGCTTTCACCCTCACACAGAAAATACTTCATCAGAATGTCCCATAAAACCCCACACACTGCAATTTATATAATTTGGAATGTAACTAATTAAATAATTGTTTATAAGATTTAAAAACATAAAGTACAATTTTAATACAGTGACTAAATACACTAAAATCCAAACACTTAAATCAATACAAGACTTGTATAAACTTAAAAAATAAATTTAAAAATCACCCCTTAGGTGAATCTTTACTGTAGTTTAGCTGCTGTCAACTTCAAAACAGGCTGAATAGATGCATAATCATTAATTCCTGGGTAATACATGGCCTGTACCTTAAGTTGCCATCTAAGTTCTTTATTCTCTAATGTTTTTTAACATTAACATCTCGGGGGTTCAAAGTGACTTGATCAAAAATTGCAAACTTAAACTATGAAAAAGACAGAAAAGTAGATGAGTGCTTAAATAAAGCATTAATTTTCATTGTGCTTAGAGATACAACATCGTTAATAGGATTTACTTCTGCTGGAGGATGATGATATGCATTCAGAATTGCTGTTAGAATTCAGCAACATATCCTATGGTATATGTGTGTGTAGTTTTGCACTAGGTAATCTGGGTGCATTTATTTGTACTTAACTGCCATTTATAAATTAGAACCAGTTCAACACTGGAGCCAGCTGGAGATGGTAGCAAGACAACTAGCTGCACTATAGAAATTTAAGAAGTAGGAAACCTATATATATATATTTTTTTGTAATTTTGCAAAGACTCTGCAAATTCTTTTGTGTGAAAATTGTATCTAATGCTGCTGATAAACCAAGTTAAACTTTAACCTGTTGTTTCATAAAAAGTGTTGTGTTTTTCTTGGTATGTGGAACCAAAATATTTACTGCAAAATGGACTACTGCAGATGATTCTTTATTTTATTGATCAATAGTTGATTAAATCATCCTATATATGACCATTGATGTCTTTTTCCGATTGTAACTGTAGTAAAACAGCATCAGGCTCTTGACTTTTAACTGTTTAGTAAAAAAATTATGAACCAAGATAATTAGTAATTTCAAAAATGCATGGCATCTTTTCTTTGCTGAGACCTCTGTTATTCATAGTGTTCTATGATGGCAGGACTGAAATGTGTGGCATGAAGGTCAGAGCACTGGAATAGGAGCTTCATTGGCAGGACATTATTTGCCTTTAAATAAAATACAGTGTAGTCTATGGTGCTAGAACACTGATCTCAAACGTGCTTCCTCTACTGTTTTGCTGGAGTTTGATGCATTGTATATGTCTAGAGTATTATGTGACATTGTAGACAAACGTGATTACTACCTACCTTTTTGTCAGTATGAGTTAAAGATGGGATTAGGATATTTGGTTAAAGGATACTGGACTGAACTGCACCCCTTGCCATCTTTTTTTTTAATGAGAATTTCCCCTTGTTGCCATGTGTAGCTGTCTCGTAGTTAAAATAAATAAGTACGAGATGCAGGGATGTATCCCCATGCATGGGGATGGTAGGGGCTTGATCCTCACGGAAACCCATCTTGTGACGTAGGGATTTATACCTAGTTTAGTGAGTTTAGCTATAATTCCAGAATGGGGGATGGTGTCATAAGCCTTGGCAAGGCCAAGATAGGCTGTGTGAACCACCTTATCCTCATCTATGGCGACCCATTATAGAGTACAATGTCCCTTTTGGAATGTACCTCACAAGACATCTGCAGCAGCTGGAAAGGCCACAGAAGTACCTCACAAAAAGGATTACTGACCTCAAACAAATACCCTACACTGACCACCTCAAAAAACTCCAGCTTTACTCCGTAGTATATCGCCTACTCTGAGGTGATCTCTGCCAGCCTATCTTGACCTCGCTAAGGCTTTCAACACCATCCCCCATTAAACTAGGTATAAATCTCTACATCACAAGATGGGTTGCCAACTGGCTCAATGACAGAACCCACACTGTAAAAGTTGCAGACTCCAACTCTGACCTCAAAACAGTGACAAGTGGAGTACCACAGGGTTCCATCCTGGGACCTCTCCTGTTTGGTATCTACTTCTCTGAAGTACAGGCTAACACAGAAGGCCTCTGGCTAACGAAATTTGCAGATGACTGCAAACTAGGAGCCATAGTCAAGTCCCCAAATGATGTGGACATTCTACAGAAGGGCCTAGCTGAGACCGATGCCTGGTGTCAGGGCCATGTCCTCAAGCTCAATGCCAAAAAGTGCAGTGTCATCCCCTTTGGTAAAAACTCTATACCCATGAACTACCACATAGGCAGCAATCTACTTAACACCGAATGTGTGATAAGAGACCTTGGGACCCAGGTGGACAGTAGTCTCTTTCCTTTGATAGTCACATCGCCACAGTAGTCAGGAAGTCCTTCTATGTGGCACACCTCATCATAAAAGGGTTCTCATCCAGGAAAAAAGAGGTCATTGTTCCCCTCTACTCGACACTCATTAGACCCATTATAGAGTACAACGCCCCTTTTGGAATGTACCTCACAAGACATCTGCAGCAGCTGGAAAGGACACAGAAGTACCTCATAAAGAGGATTACTGGCCTCAAACAAATGCCCTACACTGACTGCCTCAAAAAACTCCAGCTTTATTCCATAGCATATCACCTACTCCAAGGTGATCTCTGCCTAACATATAAAGCTATGTCAAACCCAGAGCTGTTGGACGTGCTGCACCTAAAGAAATCCTAATCCCTCCGAGCTACACACTGTAGGGACCTAAACCTTGTTACCACAATAAACAGCACATGCTGGAGGGATAGATTCCTGTCTCAGAGACTTCCCATACTCTGGAACAGGCTACCTATCTATGTCAAGCAAAGTTCTTCATTAGCACTGTTCAAGAAAAATCTTGATGAGTGGATGGGAAATAGGAAATACACCCTGGGGATCACTTCTGTGTCTCTGCTCGACAGTGGCACAGGAAAATAACTTTCTTGGGTGGCGTAAGCCAGGGAACCTTGTTGGCTTGACTTACGTAGGCCCTTGGGCCGATAGCCTAGTACCTGCCTATAAACCTATGAATAATGTAGCTTTAAAGTAAATTTTTTATTTAAGGAAAATCTGAGAGGTTGTTTGATCTGCTGTCATTCAGATGAATGTCTATTTTCTTTTTTTTTTTTTTTTTTGCTTGTCTCGGGATGTTTCCTGATGGCCTGTCTGTCTAAGATCAACTAGCCCACTCCATTTCTTCAGGTGGAAGGGGAGATGGGTATTCTCAGGTGTAGCCCATTTGTTTCTGCTTGTGAACCCCCCTCAGCCCTCTGTTCCCCAGTGAGAGTTGTGCGGTATGGAGAAGCACAGCTTCTTGGTCTGGAGGGGTGAACTACCCTCTCCCAGTGGAGGCACACACCACCTCCCTCATGGACAGCTCGCAACAAACCCCAGAACTGTTGCCACTGGAGAGCAAGTGTGCCTTCCCATGCTACTTTCCTCTTGGTTGTTTAGTGTGAATTCATTAATAGTGGCATGTGCTTGGCCAGCTCAGAACTCCACTTTGTGAGCACCTAGTGCTCCATATGAGTGCCAAAGCCACCTCTGTCTGCAGGATAGGCAGGCCAGCAGCAGACCCTCACTCCCATCCTCCTTGGCCAGTTCCTACAGGCACCCCAGCCACTTGTTGAACTTGGATGGCCTTTGAAGTCAGGGCTTTTATCTCTGACTGCCTCTGAGCTGGCTCCGCTGAATATACTTGATACACTAATGACGTATGCTTTATAAAATAAGGAATCTTGACACAGTGAAGATGTGAACCCAGTAATACTCTTCTGCATTTTTAGTGTCAGAAAGTGTGTGTGTGTGTGTGTGTGTGTGTGTGTGTGTGTGTGTGTGTGTGTGTGCGTGCTTTGGTGGCTGCTGCATTTGGTCTACCTTAAAGGCCAAGTGGAAAAAAATTGCCATTTGGCTTAGACATATCCCTTTAATCAGCTACCTTTATGTCTCACAGTTTGTCTGCGATGTACATTTATTTATTTATTTATTTATTTTAGCTAGGCTTCAGTTGTTCCAAGGTCTAGGTGCTGTTGCTGCTTATCATGATGTGGTGGAAGACAGGAATCATTCAGCATTGCCTTCACCACCTTGTGACTTGAACTTCAGGGCTAACTTGTTCATTTTGCATTGACTTGGCCTGAAGGTGGTCTCATGTAAGATTCTTTTCCTTATGGTTGTTTCTTCAGCTCAGCATATTTCTGAATTCCAGACTCTTATTTTCAGTATTTCAGAAAGACTTGGTGTCTGGTCAGATGAGTTTTTAATTTCATTCTAAGGTGGATTCAGGGATGAATGAAATCTGTGGTTCCCCTCAGGAGTGTTTTTAGAGAATTGCTCAGCCAGTCTTTCAATCTGAGTATTATTCCTGGTTGGCGACAGCAGAGGAACTTTATCTTCATTCTGTGTTTTTTCACATTGTCCTAAAGTTTTGCATTTGTTTTTTTAAGTATTGGAAAATGGACCAGTTAATGTACATCATAAGGATTTTTTTCTGTGGTATATTCGTAAATGAATGGGCTATAGACCAATGTGAAGGGCAGTTCTCTGGCCTTAATGATGTTCCCTGCGTAGGTTTGACTTTACCTTCTGTAGTATGGCCATCATCAGGATATCTTTGTAAAGAGGAGGATAGTCTGTCACCTTCATTCATTTTTTTTGCACTGAAATGAATAGTCTTGCACTCGGGATCAAAGCAGCCAGTCTGTAGAACATATCCATCTTGTTATCCCACTTTGAACAAGAGGCTTAACTGGTGGGCATCACAAGTCTTAAGCAGCACCTTGGGCTTCCTCTCCTTCTTTCAGTTCAAAGCTTGCCAGATATGCCTCAACTATGAGTAAGGGCCCCCAGATGTTGCAGCTGAAATTGTAGGGCTGATGGCCCAAAAAAGCAGGGGTTGACACTAAAATGAAGGAGCTGATGGCTGTCCACTATATCCCTTAAGCACGCCATTCATCCCTCAACTGATGGGTCCTTTTGGTAGTATTGGAGAACACTGAAAAGATGTGGTACATTTTCAAAGTGACCCTTTACTCTTACCATCTCTGCAGGCTGGTTGTGAACCTTTGTGATTTAGTGACTGGTTTTAATGTATTCCTGCAAGCGGTCTACATCTCCAGTCACATAACCTCTTAAAAAGAGAATTAGAAGCCTTTGATTGAATGGAAACTGGACAAAGAGACCTTTCTAAGCCTCATGAGATGAATGGGGCATGTCAGATGTACATCTCTCTGCATTAAAGACAAATCACCAGATACAGAAATTCTGCTGAAGTATGTCTTAGAAAGGAGCCATAACTGCCATTGCGTTTTTTTCCACTGCAACCAAGGTAATTTTTATGCTTTTAATCCAGTCACACTATTTCACTTACACCTTCAGTTAATCACTCTATTTCTAAAGCTATTTCTGAAGACATGAAAGGAAAAAGTGGGATAGCTATGGATGTTCTTCGTGTTTCACTATTGCAGTAATCACGTTTGGGTTATCTGCCTGCAGGTAGCCCTCATCCAGCCTGAATCCCAGAGTCTTGGGTTAATGCGTCGGATGCTGCCGCTTCTTCCATGACGTCAGGTCGTCAGAGGTATAAAACATGCAGCTGACACCATTACATCAGTCTTTCTTGCCGTGCAGTGCCCGAAGCAGAAGCAGTTTGCAAGTGCCGGTCGGCCGACTCCTGAAATTTTCATTTTCGAGTTTCAGACCTGAAGTCTTCTAAAAGATAAGTACCCTGTTGAGGATCCTTTTTTCTTGCTGTAACCAATGTCAGGAAAAATTAATAATTGTCTTGCCTGTGGAAAGCAAATACCTCATAGAGATTTTCATTCTTACTGCATCACCTGTTTAGGCCCAGACCATGATGTCCCTCGCTGTCGGTTTCGTGCCTTGTTCATCGCAAGTATTCGTCGTCAGGTATTTTTGTAGCTAAATATTTTTGCTCTCTATCTCCGTACTCCGAAATGGCTTCGTTAAGCCATCTGACTGCCGATCTTCTGAAAAAAAACAAGGATAAAGACAGAGACAGACCGCAGCCCCTAATACCCGCTTTTACAGACTCGCAGGCCTCTACTGAGACCCATTTGGAGTCAAGTATGCCGTGAGATGCTTCTTCGACTATGGAACCTGCGGATGTCTCTACCTTGGATGGGTCCAGAGCCGCTGTGCAGGCACCGGCTTCTGAGGATGTATTCAGGCCTACCGATTTTCATATTAAACTGACGACTTTGTTCAAGCCAAAAACACTGAGTTCCTCAGGCCTAAAGTTTGCACTACACCTAGAAAACCGAAGACCAAAGTGCATTCTCAGCCCCACATGTCTCAAAAACAAATGATTAGAATGGCTGAAGACCTTATTACCTTAATTAGGGGAAGCCAGCATTCCCCCTCTAAGAGACCTAGAACTGATTTTCCATCCGATTTTTCTGATCAGGAATCTGATATCTCTGTTCCTTCTGACTACCAGGACTTGCCCTTATCTACATATGAGGATTCTGATGCAGAGGATTCCATTCCCTCTGCTTCCCCCAGAAGATTTTTCTTTTGGTGAAACCTTGCATACCCTTAGGGAGCATTTCCGCTGGGAAAGCAAGGACTATTCTTAGTCCAAAAAGAGACTTAGGGAATTTTTAAACCTGCCTCAGCACAGGCCTCTAGCTATCCCTCCTGTTCTGGAGATTGTAGATGATGTTTTCTTGGAATCCAGCCTTACCCCGGATACATTGCCTCCAACTCCCAGGTGACCTGACAGGTACTATAGAGTACCGGACTCTCACAAATTCCTCTTCAAGAATCCTTCTGCGGATCCAGAGACCATTTCTCAAGAACTAAAAGGCATTAAGGCTAATACTGCCAAAAATCCTTCCCCTTCTGACAGGGATTCTAGGGCTTTAGACAGATGGGGTAAGAAGTATACACCTCTGCTACTCTGGCCATTAGGGTTTTAAATTGCCAATTTCATATGTTAAAGTATCAGCAGCATTTTATGGGGCTAATTAAATGGAAAATTATGTTGATTCCTGACTGTGCAGAACACAAAAATTTACAAGAGTTAATGCATTCTGCTGACCAAGTTGGTAAACATACTTTGCAGTGTGGTTTTGATGCTTTAGAAGCATCAAGCAGGGCTGCTGTCACTGGGTCTGTACTTAGAAGGCATGCTTGGCTTAAGGAACAGATCATGTAAAAGCAAAATTACTGGATGCAGCACCCTTAAACCAAGACCGCCTTTTTGGCAATAAAGCAGAAGAAGTCCTCAAAAGAATGGAGGAAAAAGCTAAATCTATGTAAACTGTTAAAGATTTCTTACAAGTGCAGCCACCTAGATTCAGTAGGCATTGGCCTTCAAAGAACTGGTTCTTTTCAGTCCCATCCAGGCCTTCTCAGTCCAAACCCAGGGGTAGCAGCCCACCAAGACTTCAGTCTCAGGTTATGCACAGAACTAAGCAGTGGGGTGCTCCCACGTCCAAAGCAGGGAGTAGTAAGCCACCCCCTATGGTAAAATTGCACAATGACTTACCCTCAACTCCTCCAAGCCTTGCCCAACTACTTGCACCTTTAGGAGGAAAACTCGCCCTGCATGCAAAAATCTGGGAATACATTACCCAAGACAAATGGGTTTTAAACATAGTTTCCCTAGGATACAGATTCCACTTCCACTCACTCCCAAACCTAAGCAAGTGCTCTCACTCCGCAGCTCAAGGCTATTAAACCTGTCCCAGCAGAACACAGGGAACAAGGTTTTTATTCAAGACTGTTCCTGGTTCCCAGAAAAGAAAACTCCTGGTGTCCTATCCTGGATCTGGGCTGGCCAAGCTCATGCCACTGTTAATGAATTCACACCTTTCTGGTGGTTCCAAAATTCAAAATGCTAACTCTCCAACAGCTGCTTCCTATGCTAACCAAGGATGCCTGGCTGGCAACCCTAGACTTAAAAGAAGCTTACCTGCACACCCCAATCAGGGAATCTTGCAGGAAATATCTACGCTTCAGGGCAGCTCCATGCACGATCAGTTCTCTGCACTTCTCTTTGGCTTATTTACTGCACCCAGGGTATTCACAAAGTGCCTAGCTCCTGCCATTACATTTTGCAGGCAGAGAAATATTCAGATTTACCCATACTTGGACAATTGCCTGATTGAGGCGGAAAGTCAGGACTTGCTATTACAGCCCCTGGCATTTGTAAAGAGATTTTTGACTTCACTGGGGTACACCATCAATGAGAATAAATCACACCTAGTACCCTACCAACAGATTGTATTCCTGGGAGCAAGCTTGAACGCAACTTCCCAGATGGCATTCCTCACTACAGAGAAACAAATTTATTTGACAATTTACTTCAACCTACTGACCACCAAAGCCCAGCTATCTGCAAGAAAAATACTGCAAGCTCTGGGGTTCATGGCCTCTTGCATTCTGTTAATTCCATATGCAAGACTGCATATGAGGAAACTTCAATGGTATCTAAAAAGTCTATGGTGTCAACATTCTCAGGACCTGGAACCAATAATTCCTGTCATTCCTTGTCTAAGGGCAGACTTCCTTTGGTGGGCAGAGAGCTGCAACCACAACAAGGGACTCCCTTTCACTCCACCCCCTGCCGCACAAACCCTAACAACAGATGCATCAGACTATGCATGGGGGGCTCACATGGCAGGGCAGTGCATTCAGGTCAAATGGAACCCAAAACAGATGCACCTGCATATCAAGCAAAAAGAAATGTTAGCTGTACAGAATGCTCTGTTGGCCTTCAAAGACTGTTGGTAAAGACAGACAACACCACATTTATGTGGCACATAAACAAGCAGGGGGGAACCCATTCCTACCCACTCTGCAGACTAGCCACGGCTCTGTGGAACACGGTCTTGAGCAACCAAGTGCACCTACAAGCTCAATTCCTGCCAGGCAAACTAAATTCACTGGCAGACGACTTAAGCAGAAATCTCATGGACCCATACGAATGGAAACTGGAACCCAAAATATTCAAGCTCTTGAGGAACAAATGGGGGACTCCAGAGGTAGATCTATTTGTCTCCCCTCAGAACTATCAATTGGACAAATACTGCATCAAGACTCCCCACAAGTCAAGCTTGGAAAGTGTATGCCCTGTCCTTTACCTGGGAAGGCCTCTCAGTCTATGCCTTTCCCCCTCTGCCTCTCCTCTTGAAGGTTCTACTACAGATCAAACAGGACAAGCCAAGGACAATCATGATTGCACCAGACTGGCAACGCCAGCACTGGTACCCTCTTTTGTGCAGTCTGACAGTGCTACAATCATGGCACCTGCCTCACACACCTCCCCCTACTGTCCCAGCAGGCAGGCCAGATTCTGCATCCTCAGCTTCAAACCCTGAATCTTGCAGCCTGGCTAATCCCTTGAGTTCACCTCTAGCAACCCTTAGTAAGCAGGTGCTGGATGTCATCCTTGAGGCAAGGAGGCCCAGTACTAGAAAATCCTATTCAGAAAAATGGAAAAGATACTGTTCCTGGAGCCAGTCTCAGGGGATGGGCACAACAGCGCCCAACTTACCTAATATACTAGATTACTTAACAGAAATGCTCCACAAGGGCCCATCCTTATCTTCAATTAAGATTCATGCCTCGGCCTTCTCAGCTCATTATAATACTGAGCCACCCTCTTCTCTCATCTGCTGGTAAAACAGTTCCTTAGAGGGGTCAAAAATTTAAGACCCCCAGGAGAGCTCCCACTCCAGCCTGTGACCTTAACTTTGTACTGGAAAAATTTACTCTTCCCCCCTTTAAACCAGCTGCTACAGCAGAGTTGAAATTCCTCTCTTGGAAAACAGCTTTACTTCTAGCCATCACTCCAGCAAGAAGTGTGTCTGAACTGCAGGCCCTTATGGCAATGGAGCCTTTCATCGTCTTCCATGTGGACAAGGTTTCCCTCAGGACTAACCCATCCTTTATGCCCAAGGTGGTGTCTAGTGTGGCTTTAAACCAGTCCATTTATTTGCGTACTTTTTTCCCTAATCCTCAGAATAAAGGGGAAAGGATACTGCATTCTCTGGACGTGCACATACAGCTTAGATTCTATTTGGACAGGACTAAGACTCTCAGAAAATCTGACCAGCTGCTAGTCAGCTTTGCTGCAAGGGCAGAGGGGAGGGCCATTTCAAAGCAAACCATTTCCAAATGGATAGCACACTGCATCCATTTCTGCTACAAGCACCATGGAAAACCTACCCCACAGGGGATAAGAACACATTCCACTAGGGCTGCGTCTACCTCTACTGCTTTTCTCAGAGGAGTCCATACAAGGGACATCCTGGAAGCTGCAACCTGGAGCTCTGTACATACTTTCACCAAGCATTACCACTTGCCTATCTTTTCTAAATCCAGAGCTGAATTTGCCACAGCAGTCTTACAGGGCCTGCTTGCTAGCCCTAATGCTCCTTAACTACCGCCACCCTTCCTTAGTTTTGGGAATCAACCCAAATGTGATGACTGCAACAGTGAAACACGAAGAACATAGTACAGTTATGTACACTTAACATAAATGTTCAAGTGTATTCACTGTTGCAGTCCTGGTTACCCTCCCTCCAACCCCCTGACTTCTCTTTACTTTTATCTATCTTTTATGTTTGGCATACTTTATATCATGTGTATTTGCTTTTTGCTGGGGGTATTTCCTACCATGCAATTGCTTCTTATTGTGAGGGCACCTGACATCTGGGGCAAGAAAAACTGATGTAATGGTGTAGGCTGCATATTTTATACCCCTGACAACCTGACGTCACGGAAGAAGGGGCAGCAACCAACACAGGACCCAAGACTCTGGTATTCAGGCTGACTGAGTGCTACTTGCAGGCAGATAACCCAAATGTATTGACTGCAACAGTGAATACACTCGAACATCTACATTTATGGTAAGTGTACACAACTGTACTTTTTGTTTCGTCAAGGGCAGGTCATGCCTACTCGACTCAGTGTAATGAATGAAGGCAGAATAGTTTTCAATCCATCCTCTGACCTGGCCAAAGTGACATAGTACACCACTTGGTCATTGTTGATAAACTCAGGAGGTTAGATATAAACCCTTATATCACCCGGTGGATAGCCAGCTGGCATACAGACAGGTCCCAGGAAGATAGAATTGGGGAATCCACCTCTACAAAGAGACCAGTCACAAGTGAAGTCCCTCAGGGATCAGTCCTGGGACCACTCCTTTTTGGAATTTACTTCTCTGAAATCAAGGCCACTGTCAGGAGCCTCTGGCTGACTAAATTTGTAGACTGTTATAAATTAGAAGCTTTCATAGACTCCCCCACCGACACTAATGATCTACAGGAAGGGCTGACACATAAAATAACTTGTGTCTGAGCCATGGACTGCCAAGTAATGCATAGTAGTGTCCTTCGGGAAGTCATTCACCCCTGTAATTATAATGTTGACAACACACCCCTAAGAGTTGACCCAGTAGTCAGGGACTTTGGGACACACATGGATAGTAGTCTAGCCTTTGACTATCACATGTCTATAGTAGTAAGGAAATCTTTGTATGTTGTGTGACTTTTTAACAAAAGTATGAAATATAGGTCCAAGGAAGTCATTGTTCTACTGTTTTCAGCATTCATCAGTTCTACTGTTGATTAAAATACCCCATTTGGTATATACCTAACCAGGTGCATCCAGCAATCGGAACATCTACAAAGGTTCCTTAGAAAAAGAATACAGGGTGTAAGTAACATGTCCATTGCAGCCCACCTCAAAGCCCTATCCCTGTATTCTGTATCCTACAGGCTGTTGAGGGAAGATGTATGCCTGGCATATAGGGCATTATCAGATCCCACCCTGATGGATCTCCTGCATAACTGTAAAGCAAACCACACCCATTCTACAGACTTCAACCTTGCCTTTGATTTGAATAGGACATGCTGAAGAGACAGTTATGTATCCCAGAGATTACCCCTTCTCTGGAACAGGCTCCCCATCCAAGTGAAGCAGTGTTCCTCCCTAACCAAATTCAGGTGTAACTTGGACAGTTGGATGGAGAACACAGGAACTTAATCCCTGGTTTGGCACCTATGTCTCTTATGGGCAAAGGCAGCCCATAAATGTTTCATCTTCCAAGCCCCTGCTTGCAGTTGTCAGTGGTACCAAAACTTGCTAGATATTTGGGATGCATGCCTTGGCTTGTCTTAAAAAGGACCTAGTAGTCATTAGCCTGCTACATACCAATGAGCCTATGCATCAGGATGGGGGTGGGGATAGGTGTGTATGTTCTGAGAAAACTCAGAACTAGGAATATGTAAAATAGAATTAGAAAAGTTTATAGTAGAAGTCCTTGATAAGGAATTGGTTTTGACCTCATATCTACATATTCTAAGACAGCTGTGACTAGAAGGCATCACCAGACATGGGTGCTTGTGCTGTTCCTGGCAAAAAAGCTGTTACTGAAATATGGAAACAAACTGCTAATCTGCCATGTAAGGAATTGTTATCCCTGATAGGTGACTAAGAGGAAAAGTCTTCTCAACAAAAACTTTCAGACAGTGATTTTTAACAAATAGGTGAGGAAAATAATTGTGTAAAAGTTGCAATTATGACAGAGTTGTAGTTCTACTAATAATGCTTTTATTGACCTCTGTTTAAGAAATGATATGGGTATGATGACTCTCCCTTCAATTTAACTATATAATCCTCAGCCTTATAAGTATTGTGCTGTGATGGGGTATCTGTGAACTGGCAAAGTAATTTACATTGGATACAGAAGCTATTTATCTTCTGGAACTTGGAAGTCCTACATTAATACTACAGAGCGTAATGATTAGTTTTCTAATCATAACCAACTTTGAACTCTAAAATTACGCCCTAAATTCAGGAAAAAAGGCAACTTTGTTATGCATCTTTGAGACAGAAGAAGGGTTTCTTGAAATTTAAGCATGACATGTCAAACCAAGAACCACACCAAGGCTTCGTAAAATACGAAGGCTGGAAGTAACAGAAAATCCAGTGGTAAATCAAAAAGTAATATTTATTCAACCAACTTGAGCTCTTTTGTCAGATTATAACCAAAGACGACTTCAGAATAACAACCCAAATAATTAACCAGTTTAAATGACCCTCTAAAGAGTCACATGCAAACAGTCAACCAATGTAAACACACACTGTTGAGTACAAAAAGTTTTTTAGCACCTCTGAGTGCTGTTAAGCTATATTCTTATAATATATCCTAAAACAGTAAAGCATTTTCACAGCTTTAAAAGTTTTTACTTATTGTCACAAAAAAATAAATAAATGTGAAGTGTCAGTGTTTTTTCTAGACATCCATTCATCACACAGGTACTTAATTAATGCCTTCTGTCTGTGTGCCTGATGTTTACAGGTTTCAAAGTTGTAAAAGAATTTCACGCTACCACATTTTTCTGTAATTGGTTATACCTGGAACAGATGATGCTACATGTAGTACAAAGAATTATGATCAGATTTTTCTTTTCATAACTGCTTAAGTATTCTTGACATGGATGTCAAAATTCTCCTCTCAAAGTTTTCTTTTCCCCACTCTTGAGGTGACTTTCTTTACATCCATGTCACAAATAGTTCACTTGGCTTTGATCCGAGACCCATTTGGTTCTCAAGAAACTCACCTTGAGAGAGGATCAAAATGATGGTGAATCTTGACATTCGTTTAAAGAATGCATAACTAGTTGCTTACATTCAGAAAAACCTGATCACAATTCTTTGTAGTATGTGGAGTTTGAGCCAACTAATATACTAACAGTTATAAAGAGAAAAAAGTTATGAGTGCAGTGTTTTACAACGTTTAGATTTGGAAAACACTTTATGCTGCCACACGGACAGTGGGCAGAAGTGAAATATAGCCCTGATCCAACAGATTTAAAAGCTGCCAGGCATTTCTTCTGCCATAGACTTTGGAAGTAACAAGTCTAATATTCTTTCTTTCATTCTGTCATTACTTTTTCCAGCTTAGGATTTCAGGGTGCTAAGCCTGTTAAAGCTCTCTGTGGGTACAAATCGGAAAATATAATCCTGAATAGGAAACCAGTTTATTGCAGGACATGGGTGTGTGCACGCGCACACACATGGCATGCACAGCGATGGGCAATTTAGAGGGTCACCAGTTCACATGTGCCATGCCTTTGGGATATGGGAGCATGCTACAGCACCCATTGAAAACCCAGTGCAGACACAGAAAGGACATGCAAAATCCATACAAAAGGCACCCCGTCCTAGACTCATACTGGAGAGCCACTGTGAGGCAGCACTACTAACTACTATTCCACTGTACCACCCACTAGGTTAGCATGTAGTATATTGATTACGTAATATATTTAAGTTCTAGAATGATATCTGAAGTTTTGAATGTCTGTGCATCATATTTTATTTCACTAAATTGTTAATATTTTAGTTTTAACTGTATACTGTTGCATCGTTTATTTAATGGTACTGCATGTTTATTTTGCTTGATTTTCTTTTCCAGGTGTGATAAATACTTCTTCATAAGTCATCGAGGAGAATGCCGGGGAGTAGGTGGCATATTCTTCGATGACGTGGACTCTCCTTCTAGGGAAGATGTGTTTGAGTTTGTGAAGAGTTGTGCCAAAGCTGTTGTACCATGCTACATTCCTATTGTCAAGAAGCATGTTGATGATTTATTCACTCCTGAAGAAAAGCACTGGCAGCAGCTACGAAGAGGAAGGTGAGCACTTACCCTTGAAGGCTTACAAGATCTTTTTTTGAAATTTCAGAAGTCGGATGTCCTTGCAACAGGGGAAAAAAACTGTGCCCCACAATTTCAGATTTAATTTTTTTTCTGAGTTCCCAATCTTAGCTGTTGCATGCAATTTTTGTTCTTTTACAACTGACAACTCTGTGATTTAAATAAGTATACCTGTGCATGTGTCTGAGTGTGTTTGCAGTATCTTGCATACGCAAACGTGTGTGTGTGTGTGTGTGTGTGTGTGTGTGTGTGTGTGTGTGTGTGTGTGTGTGTGTGTGTGTGTGTGTGTGTGCAGTATCTTGCATAATTTTGTGTGTGTGTGTGTAAAAGATATTTTGTATACAGTTTACAGTAATCAACAGAACAAAGATGACAGCTTTTCTGCTTTCACTCCAACTGCTGTTGCAGCACCTGCGATATGATGTTCTTCATCTCACATTGCTGCAGTCCTTTCACGTGGAGACCAATTCTGGATTTGTCTATCCTCAACACCTTTCTGGACATTCCCAAGTTCAAGATGCTGACATTGCAACAGCTTTTACCTCTACTGAGCAAAGATCACTGGATGGTAACTTTGGATCTCAAGGAGGTTTACCTTCATGTTCCTATCACTCTAAGTTGCAGGAAGTATCTGCGTTTTCGAGCTGGAAATTCTCATTATCAGTTCTCTGCATTGCCCTTTGGCTTATCTACTGCACCCAGAGTATTCACAAAGGTTCTGGCTCCAGTGATAGCCTTCTTCAGATTGAGAGGAATACAGATCTATCCTTATTTGGACGATTGCCTGATTCTGGCTCAAGGCAAGGACGAGCTTCTACAGCATTTAAAATATGTGATAGCAGTGCTAAGATGCCTGGGGTATTCTGTGAACGAAACAAAGTCCAGTCTAGTACCCTCTCAAGACATGTGCTTTCTGGGTGTGAGACTGAATACAGCAACCCAGATGGCCTTTTTGACCCCGGACAAACAAAAGAATCTACCTTTGTGAATACTCTGGGTGCAGTAGATAAGCCAAAGGGCAATGCAGAGAACTGATAATGAGAATTTCCAGCTCGAAAACGCAGATACTTCCTGCAACTTAGAGTGATAGGAACATGAAGGTAAGCCTCCTTGAGATCCAAAGTTACCATCCAGTGATCTTTGCTCAGTAGAGGTAAAAGCTGTTGCAATGTCAGCATCTTGAACTTGGGAATGTCCAGAAAGGTGTTGAGGATAGACAAATCCAGAATTGGTCTCCACGTGAAAGGACTGCAGCAATGTGGATCTTCGAACATCTACATTTATGGTAGGTACAAAACTGTACTTTTTTCATTGCGGTCATGGAGAAATGGGTTAATCCAGATTTTAAATTTTAAGGATGAGAAAGGATTCGTAGCTTGGTTGGGGCAACACTGCATCAGAAAATTAAATTTTTAAAAAATGAAACTGTTTAAATGGTGCATTTAACAGCTGCAGTTTAGGAGTAACAACAGAAATTTAAAAAGGACTACTTAAAATTCTAAAATGCATCCCCAGTTTTGAACTTGCCAGTATTTATCCACAACTGTAAATGTCTTGATTTAAAAGTCTGTTTTATTAAACACTAGAAGGAAAGCGTGGTAAACTTGTAGTGGCCCACTTCCACACCTAGCCATCCTTAAATATATACTGAGATACTAAGTGGCTTCTCCCTGAAGTACTGAGCTTAATCCTTTGATCTGGTCTTCTGTAAGGGAAGAGAGTGTGGCAGCCAGAGAACCTTTGCCAGATACCTGTTTCTGATGCTGGAAGTTCTGTCTTAATCACCTTCATGACTAAAGCTGGCAAGAGTTAGTTTAGTATGTAAAACTTTTCCAGGCCACTCTTAACTCAGGTGGTTCATTAATGTAGGAACAGCTGCCTGATTACACTGGTGATTTCTCTTCAGCAAGCTTCCTTGTATACAAGAGGGCTGTTTAGTCCGTTATGCATTATATTTGTTTAATGGTATGAGGAATGGGGGGTTTCTAGCCCAGAGAGTTTCAGGGGCAGCAGATGTGTTTCCATGTCACTGTTGCAGTATTTATGGCATGTGGGATCTCCTGCCAAGGATAGCCCAACATCTGGCCAGTATACCAAAGCCTTTACGTCCTCCTAGTGTCATTGATCAGGGGAATGCTGTCTGCATAGGGCATAAAGGTGAAGTATGCTCCATACTCAGAACATCTTTGCCATCAGTCTGAACACCACAGTTGAATGTCAGAATGCCCTTCATTGAGCTGGTTTCTACTGAGCTGTTTACAGATAAGTGCCCATTGGGGTTCTTTCCTTTTCTTCCTTTACTTGTGTACTTAGGGCTCATGTCATCTGGGTGGGGAAAATGTCAGTGTGGGAAGACCATCATGACAAGTGTTTATTCTGTGTAGGTGTTTCACACAATCATACGTAGTGTAACATTTGTCAGATTTTTGTTCCCACAACACTTTGCAGATGTCTGTCCCTGTATCTATCTTGAGAACCAACATCTCAAACTTTTGATCAAGGACACCATGACTGAATCCACCCGACCTGAGGTACAGCCGTCTCTTAAAAACAAGCCTGAGAAATTTCAGGCTGACTGCCAAAAGGACCGGGGAGTCTGATTCTTCAAATGAGGAACTGGGTTCAGGAGATTGACCAATCCTCACAAATTGTCTGCCCTTTAAACTATGGGTCTGAGGAAGAGGATTTCTTGAGTCCTCACTCTTCCTTTGAAAAGCTGTCCTTTGGGCACACAGTAGTTGCATGATGGAGTATTTTAAGTGGGACTTCTCACAAGTCTGTGATATTTAAAAGTGGTATTATGAGCTATTGCAGATGAAATCTCCGTTATCTTCTGCTGTCATCCTCCCTGTATTAGCTGCCTTGTTGGATACATTTGCAGCTGCATCTGTGGCTCTTGATTCCCATCTTCTGGCCCCTAAGAAGCCTGGCCATTTTTATAAGGTGTCTGAAGCCTTCCAAGTACCTCTGCAAGTGTCCTTCTTCAGACCCTGCTGTGGTCTGTCTTTCTGCTGACAAGCTAACCAAGCTTTTTCCTTTTTCCAAACTCCTTACTTCTGATAAAGATGGTTGATTTGGAAAAAAAAATGAATACTTCTGCCACTCCTGCCTTTAGAGCCATTATCAAACCCGTATAACCAGGTATGTTTTGCCCCTTTGGTTGCAGCTTCAGGGGTTTTGTCTGAACTTCCTGACTCTGAACAGTAGACCTCTGCCCTCATCTTATTGAATTCTACTTCAGGTTGTCTGTCAGTCCATGAAATATAGTTATGAAGTAGCTGGTGCATCCTGTAGAACTGCTACTTCTGGGTCAGTTATGAGGAGGTACTTTTAGCATCGCCTCCGGGCTTTAATTGACGTTAAGGCCAAACTCGTAGATTCTCCTTTGGACATTCAGAATCTCTTTGGTGCGGCTGACTTGTTTAAGACTCTACAAGACAAAGGTTAGTGATGCAGGATCGTAAATAAATGCTCGTTTCTCCCATACTCAGATTTCAGAGAAACTATCCTAAATTTGCCTTTGTGCATAGGCAGTCATCGGCTTTCTAAGGGAAGAGTGCCTAAGTGTATTTTCGCTGATCGACCTACTCAAACTTATAAAACTCAAGAGCCCCCTTTCCAAGACAGGTATGCCTCCATCTGACATATTTTCTCCCCTTCCCCTCAGCAAGGTTCCCCTTTCTTACAGGCTTTCCCTGTCTGGCAACAGATAACTTCAGACTCTTGGGTTCTGTCTGTTTTCCATCACATTTAGTTATTTTTTTATATGGAAATCCCTTCCTCCATTCTCGGGTCTTCCTCAATCTCACCCAGACCAACTTCCTAATTTTTCTGGAGTTTACAGGATTTACTAGATCAGAGCACCATTCATCCCTTTCCGATATCCAAAATAGGAGCAGGGTTTTATTCCAAAACGTTTCTGGTTACCAGAAAAGAAGGATCCTGGACACAGTCATAGACCTCTCCTTTCTAAATACTTTAGATTCCTTCCTTTAGTATGCTTTCCCTCCATACTCTGTTTCCTCGCTTACTTCCATGGGCTTTTCTGGTTTCACTAGACCTAAAAGATGCCTATCTTCATATTCCCATTTATTTTCTGTTCAGGAAGTTTTTACGTTTCTCTGTTTCTTCCTCTCATTTTCAGTTCTCTGCTTTTCTCTTTGGTCTTACTGCGGCCCCAAGGGTGTTCACCAAATGTCTGGCCCCATCATAGCCTTTTGCAGGCTTCAGAGAATCCAGATATTCCTACAGGTGGACAGTTTGCTTCTTCAGGCTCCCACTCAATCCAGGCTTTTGCAGGATCTGAACTTCTCCATGCTTCTTCTGCGCAATCTGAAATTTGCCATCAATGTCTAGAAATCAAAGTCTGACTTTTTTTTATTACAAGAAACATCTTTATTAAATTGTCACATATGACGTAGGCAATCATACATTTATATAAATGAAAACAAGCTATATTGACATAATGTTTGTTGCAAACATTACACTTCACAAACCATATTGACTTTGCCATAATTTTAGTTGCGTACATTATACATCACTTATATTTCTATCCAGTCATTGTCAGTCAAACGTTGCATAGCTCATTCAGATCCTGCCTTCTTTTAAACCTCATTCCTCCTCTGCATGTATTGTTCCCACAGTTCCCATTTTTTTCTGTGTAATTTGCTCCTACCCCTTTTTAAAACATCCCATTTCCAGTTGTTTTATCTCTGTTACTGTATTCACTACTCCTAGTATAGTAGATGTAGATTTTGATTTCCATTTTATAGTAATTGCTTTTTTGTCATCCACCATAATTGCACTCATTAAGGCCTTACTGTGTCTAGGCAGTTTCAATTCTGTATCATAGCTCATAAAATCATTTCCTTAGTTACACCAATTTGCTCACTCAGTATGTCTGACAGAGTAGTCTGCAGGGAATCTTTAAAGTCTGCCAAAACACTGCAGGCTGGTCAAGGATGCCATAACATCTGGGCTGC
The DNA here is from genome assembly GCF_019279795.1 of Protopterus annectens. NCBI lineage: Eukaryota > Metazoa > Chordata > Ceratodontiformes > Protopteridae > Protopterus > Protopterus annectens. The sequence continues at coordinate 380,210,373 of NC_056735.1, forward strand.
ATGCTGATCTTGACCCTCTGCAGTTTGCTTACTGAGCAAACCGCTCTACTGCAGATGCCATCTCTCTGTCAATCTATCTATTGCTGGAACACCTTGAGAATAAAAACACCTTTGCGAGGGTACTATTCGTTGACTTCAGCTCTGCTTTTAACACAGTCATCCCACTTCATCTGGTAATGAAGTTACTCCAGCTGGGCGTCAGCACTCCACTTTGTAACTGGATTCTTGACTTTCTCACAGACAGACCTCAGAAATTGTGCGTAGGAAATAACTCCTCAGATAGCATCACTCTTAACACTGGAGTTCCACAAGGATGTGTACTAAGTCCCTTGCTGTTTACCCTGTTAACACATAATTGTACAGCCAGGTACAATACAAATTACATCATCAAATTTGGTGATGACACAACAGTGGTGGGCCTCATCAGTAATGACGAGGAAACACCATTTAGAGATGAGGTGGAACAACTCATTACCTGGTGTGGAAATAACAACGTAGCACTAAATGTGAACAAGACCAAACAGATAATTGTGGACTACAGGAAAAAAAAAATTGCAAGGAACATTCTCCCCTCACCATCAATGGGGAAACCATTGAAAGAGTGAGAAGCAAGAAGTTTTTGGGAGTGCACATTGATGAGGACTTGTCTTGGAACACAAATACAAATGCCATAGTCAAGAAAAGCACACCAGAGGCTGCACTTTTTAAGAAGTCTGTGGAAAGTGAATCTCCCATCAGCAGTTCTCACTACCTTCTACAGAGGTACGATAGAAAGCATCCTGACAAACAACCTCATAGTACGGTATGGAAGCTGCTCTACCTCTGAGCGCAAATCCCTCCAGAGAGTGGTGAAGACAGCTGAGAGGATCATTAAGACCACCTTACCACCTATCCATGACTTGTACTTATCCAGATGTCTCAGTAGGTCCAGAGGAATAATTAAAGACTGCACTCACCCTGCTTACAGACTGTTCCTGCATCTACCATCCAGAAAGCGCTTCTGACGCATACGTTGCAGAACTACGAGATTCAGGAATAGCTTCTTCCCTAATGTCATCAGGCTGCTGAACTCTAATTACCACTACACTCCATGATGTCCAACTGGGTCAGTAGAAACTGTCTCAATTTGTGCAAGAACTTGGTTACCAGACTCACCTAATAGTGCAGTATTCACCATGACTTTAACTTATAGGCCATCTAGGGCAGTAGCAATGCAGTAGAATATCTCTTCTTTCAGTGCAATACATGCAAATTCATAAATTAACCATAGTGCAATACTCTTAAGATCCCATAGTGCAATACTCTAATGTTTACAGTGCAATGCTCAATGTCCCTTTCTGTGCAAGGATCAATGCAATGTCTTAACCAAGTACCTGTGTAATACTGAAGTCTCATGCAAGTAGGGGTTCAGTTCAAAAAGTGTTAAAACGTGTTTCTAATTATGTGCAATATTAGTCTGTCTACCTGTTTGTCTGTGATGTAATAGCCAGGTTTTACATGTGTAAATGTCTGTGAAGATAGTCTATATGTTGTCTGCACACTGAGTATGGAGATACCAGATGTCATTCAGTTTTTGCACTTGTGTGATTTCTGAATGACAATGAAGTTTACTTTGACTTTGACTAAAATACCCCTTTGGATAATCCCAAACTGCCTTGTTCTATTGGAAGAATCATCTTATCCCACTTGACTCTTGCTGTCTTCCCCTCCCAGATAAATTCCTTCAGCTCTTTATTAATTGCTATCCACGGCTTCTTCTTTGGTTGATAAAAATATGCCTGACTTGTGTATAAAACTAAAGGGACTGAAAACATTTCTTAACTGCTTGTATCTTGCTATCCATAGTCATATAACAAAGCTTCCAATTTCTCAGTTGTTGTATTATCTCTTGTTTAGTCTCTTTCCACATATGTTTAGCTGCCACACCAGAATCCTTTGTAATCCATACTCGTACTCCTAAGTACTTAATTTTATCATGTCCCCATAAATCTGGATATTGCCGAAACAATTAAATACATGTGTGGGTACATAATTTACAGCTGTTGCCTTTGTTTTAGCTTCATTAATTTTGTATCCCAAAAAGATTTGGAACTGCCTCAGTGCTCCACAACACTGAAATGTCCTTTACTGTTTATTTTTTCAGGTGTAAAATAATATAATCTGCAAATAAACCTAGCTTTTCTTGACTACCATACCAATTATATCCTTGAATTTCTGGGCCGAGTCCCTTATTTTCTTTACCAAGGGTGCTAAATGTAATGCAAATAACAAAGGGGGAAATGGGCACCCCCCACCTGGTTCTTTTGCTCAAACAGAAGTTACCAGAGAGGAACCCACCCGCTTTAATTTTCACTTCCAATCCCTCATATATCATCTTATTTGAATTTTATCAGGGAGTTCAAATGCTTCCATTGCCCTGCTTGTAAACTCCAAGCTTACTCTGTGAAATGCTTTCTCTGCATTCTGTTACATTCTGCTTCCCTCTAGATCATCAATGTTTTAATGTTGTCAAATGTATCAAGTGTGACTCTTTGTCAAGACCAGCTATGTTGTCTTCTCTTCCTTATTCCAAGTATTTATCTCTGACAACCTAAATCCAGTCTCTGCTACCCCTTCCGGTGATTTCTGCAAGGGAATTTCTCAAGATCCCGGGGTTCATGGCATCTACTATTCCCATGCTCCCTTTTGCTAAGCTTCACATGAGGAATCTTCAGTGGTACCTAAAGACAGTTTGGCTTCAGCATTGCCATTTTCTGGGGTTTCCAATTCCTTTACTTCTTTGTCTCAAACTTTTGCACTGGTGGATTCAACAGATCTCCCTCAACCCAGGACTGCCTTTTCAGACTCCTACCCCTACTCAAAAACTGTTCAAATTCTTCCTGTCTGTGTTTAGAAGCCTCTTCCAACAGTCTGAAGGTTGAGGGTCTATGGCTCCATCAGAGATCAGACCACATTAGTATCTGGGTCTGAATGGAGAGATAAGGGGTTCAAATGTAGAGATGATAAAATCAACAAGCAAAGGTGAGTACTATTGCTGGAATTGTATTCATCCTCACGTCTTGGTGAGTACCTTCAAGAGGTGGACAAGTTCCAGGATAAAAAGGTGCCCAATCCTGGTAGGCGCACTGGTGACAGGACTGTAAAAATATTACATTGCTGATTCTTCATGGAAACATTCGTACAAAGGGGTTAGGCCAGCAGGGGGAACATGGCCTCCTCTTGTAGAAAGAAGTAGTAGTCCACAAAAATCACAAAAACTCATAGGCCAAAAAAGAGCCATAATGATGATAGAGTGGACTACTGAGGATAAGAAGGAAATTATGAATTATTACTATTATGCAGGAAGCAAGAAGATGTACAAAAAGACTGAGAGAAATTAAACGAGGTAAAAATATTTGCTCAAGAAAAACTGTCTAAAGCTTCAAATTCAAATTTTCATTAGTACAACAGATTCATAAAAAAAACATTAAAATTAAAGCATTATAGAGATCAAGAAACCTTGGACCATTTGGAAAAAGAAGCGACTGAAGAAGTGCAAAAATATAAAGAACAACTCAAGAGATTTTTGGGAGGTATAAAAAAGAAATATGGACATGGGAAAGAAAGTGAGGTCTGATACGGTGCAATATTTATGCAAAGGAGAAAGCCAAATTAATCAATCAATAAAAAAACAGTCCCAAACATATTCAAAGAGAAATAGGGCAAAGGCACCCAGATATGAAAAATTTCACAGTACAAAAAATAAAATCACAAAGGGTAAACGTGAAACAGAACATTAGTAAAGTAGAAGTTAAAAAATAGAAGCTGAAGTTGTGGAATACCTGCAAAGTGATGGACTTAGTGTAGAAAATCTAACATAGGTTATATCACGGCATGATGGAACAAAGAGTCTCCCAAGTAAGGAGAAACAGGAGGAGCAGGAGACATCTGAAGAAGAAATGTGAACATGGGAAAGATTTAATAATGTGCAATGTTTATGCAAAGGAGAAAGCAAAACTAATTAGTACAAAAAGAGCAGCACCAAAGATATTTGAAGATAAATACAGGCAAAGGCATTCAGATGTGGAAAAGTTTACAATGAAAAATAAGAAAACAAAAGGAGAAAGTAGGAGAGAGGATTAGTAATGTAGCAGTTCAAGAAATAGAAACTGGAGATGTTCATCGTGTTTCACTGCTGCAGTCATTACACTTGGGTTATCCTGCCGTCAGACGGTCCCGCAGTCGGCCAGAGTTCCAAAGTCTTGGTCTGGCGTCAGTTGCTGTCGCTTCTTCCCTGATGTCAGCGCGCCAGGGGTATATAAGATGCAGCCGAAGCCTTTTTCTCTAGTCTTTCTTGCCGTGCGGTGCCCAAAGCAAAAGCAACTCCCAAGTGCCGGTCGGCCGACTCCTGAGAGATTTTCGATTTTCGAATTCGAATTTCAGAACTGAAGTCTTCAATAAAGCTAAGTACCCCGTTGGGGAAACTTTTTCTTGCCTCAGACCGATGTCAGTAAAAGTTAATAATTGCATTTCTTTTGGGAAGCAAATACCTCATAAGGATTTTCATTCTTACTGTATTCCATGCCTAGGCCCAGACCACGATGTCACTAGTTGCCGGTTTTGTGGTAGATTTAACAAGCGCATTATTAAACGTCAGTTTGATTTTGCACGCCATTATTTTGGCTGAAGGTTCAATTATACCATGCCATCGGAACAACCGGTGACCGGAATACACAAAAAATGCAAAGACAAAGATAAGGACAGACATCCGAGGTCCAAAACCGACGATGAAGACTCTTCTAGGCCAGTCGCCAATTCGCTGGTTCTCAGTGAGGCGCTTTCGCAGCCCCTGACACCCGCTACCTCAGAGCCACAGACCACCTCCGACTCCCACGTGGAGATCACTAGGCCTCTGGAAACTCAGGGTATTGGGCCTACAGAAATTAACCCCTCAGATGGGTATGGAGCCGCTGAGCAGGCATCGGCTTCTGAGGGTGTTTTCAGACCTTCACAGCTTACCATCAAAACAACAACCAAGTCTAAAACTCCATTAAAGACAAAGAAACAAGTACAGCATTCACTTATGTTCTGCACACTTCACTCACGCACTCACACTTCTCACCTTCTCGGCACTGACTTCTCACTTCCTGAACATACTGTGATGGTTCAACTTTGCAATGATTCTCTCACTACTGATCAAACTGATGTCATAGTGCAGGTAATTTTTTTTTTTTTTTTTTTTTTTTTTTTTTTTTTTTTTTTCAGTAATTAGGTTTTCCCCCAGTTTTAAATTTCTCAAAGAGAATCATTTTGTAAGTGAAACCACATCACAGTGAGAAGGTGAAAAATGAAGTTAGTTGAAGTCAATAGGGACTACAGCAACAGTGAACGTATTTCTTTTAGTGACTGAATTTTTCCTGGTTACCAGTTGCTTTTGTGAAGTACAGCATTCACCTGGACAGGCCTCCATGCCTAAAAAACAGATGCTCAAAATGGCCGAAGACCTAATTACTCTGATCAGGGGTTCCCATCCCCCTCCTGATAAAAGGCCTAGGCAGGATACAGACTGTGATTCCTCTGACCAGGTTTCCATTTCCTCTGATTCCTCTTCAGATCAGGGATACTCTTTACCCCTCTGTAAGGACTCTGATGCTGAAGAATCAATCCCTTCAGCCTCTCCTCCTGAGGATTACTCTTTTGGGGAAACTTTACATACCATGAACATTTCCATTGGGAGAGCCAGGATTATTCAGAATCCAAGAAAAGGCTCAGAGATTTTCTTTTTTTGCCTCAGCACAGGCCCCTGGATATTCCGCCTGTGTTAGATATTGTGGACGATGTGTTCTCTGAATCCACTTTAACCCCTGATTCTTGGCCCCCAGCACCAGTCAAGCCAGATAGGTACTACAGAGTCCCTGACTCTCAAATTTCTTTATAAAAACCCTGCTGCTGATCCGGAAACTATTTCCCAGGGTCCCAAAGGGGTAAAGGCTTCCACTGCTAAAAATCCAGTTCCCTCTGACAGGGATTCTAGAGCATTAGATAGATGGGGGAAGAAAGTTTACACTTCTGCAACTTTAGCAGTAAGGGCTTTAAATTGCCAGTTCCACATGCTTAAATACCAACAATATTTAATGTCTCTGTTAAAACAGAAAATGCTTACAAGCTCAGAAAGTCCTGACTATAAGGAAATGCAGGATTTATTGCATGCAGCTGAACAAGTGGCAAAACATACTCTGCAATGTGGTTTTGATTCATTAGAGGCTTCTTGTAGAGCCGCAGTTACAGGATCTGTGATTTGAAGGCATGCTTGGTTAAAAGAACAAGGTTTACCTGATCATGTTAAGGCAAAATTATTGGATGCTCCTTTACAGCATGATATCTTGTTTGGTGTTAAAGCAGAAGAGGTATTAAAGAAAATGGAGGATAAGGCAAAATCTATGCAAACAGTGAAGGATTTCTTACAGGTACAGCCACCTTGATTCAGCAGAAATTGGCCTTCTAAAAATTGGTCCTTTCAAGTGTCAGACAGACCACAAAGAGGCAGATACAGACACCCAAGAGGCAGATCTCAGCCCCAAGGCTCTTACAGACCACGACAGTGGGGTGCTTCAACCCCAAAAGGAGGCGAAGACAAGTCACAACCTTATAGGAAACAGTCCCAATTACTTCCCCCTTCAAATGCCAAGCACCTACCTCTGGAAGCTCCCTTAGGGGGAAAACTAGCACTTTTTTCACAAAATTGGCATATAATCACCCAAGACAAATGGGTTCTGAATATTGTGTCTCAAAGTTACAGGTTCCACTTTCACACTCTACCAAGGCCAAAAGGAATGCCAGACCTGCCACAAAATCAGTGGGCAGAGGCACAAAAACAAATTACAGCCCTCATGGACATGAGAGCTATTCAAAAAGTGCCAAAACAGGAACAAGGACAAGGATTTTACTCAAGACTTTTCTTGGTCCCCAGAAAGGACAAAGGTCCAGTATGGGTCTCCAGGCTATCTACTCTAAATACTTACCTGGATGTTCCAAAATTCAAAATGTTGACACTACAGCAACTTCTTCCCATGCTGGGCAAGAAGGCTTGGCTTGTTACTTTGGACCTCAGAGGCATACCTGCATATCCCAATCTGACAAAATTGCAGAAGATACCTCAGATTCATAGCTGGCACAATGCATTACCAATTCTCTGCACTGCCCTTTGGCTTATCTACTGCGCCCAGGGTCTTCACAAAATGCCTAGCACCAGTAATTGCATTTTGCAGACAAAAAGGAATTCAAATATATCCCTACTTGGACGACTGCCTTATTCAAGCAGAGAGCAAGGACATTCTTCTAAAGCATCTGGTGTTTGTAAAAAGATTGCCAATTTGCCTAGGGTACACAGTAAACAAAAAGAAGTCAAAACTAGTGCCCTCACAAGAGATAGTATTCCTGGGTGCCAGCTTAAATACAATGGCCCAGATGGCTTATCTCACGCCAGGCAAGAAAAGGCAACTGACTCAGTACTTTCAATTGATGGCAACAAAAACCCAACTCCCTGCAAGAAAAATTCAGCAGGCCTTGGGGTTCATGGCGTCCTGCATACTACTAATACCATATGCCAGACTGCATATGAGGAAATTACAATGGTACCTAAAAAGTGTTTGGACTCAACACTGTCACAGTTTGGAAACAGTAATACCACTTATTCCCTGCCTGCAACAGGAGTTTCGATGGTGGGCACAGGCATGTCACCACAACAAGGGACAGTCTTTCACTCTACCCACAGCCAGGCAGACACTAACAACAGATGCTTCAGATTACGCCTGGGGAGGAGCACACATGGCAGAAAAATGTATTCAGGGCAAGTGGGCCGCAAACCAAATGCATCTTCACATCAATCAAAAAGAGATGCTAGCTGTACAAACTGCCCTAACAGCCTTCAAGGACCTTCTGCATTGAGGATAACTATTACTAAAGACGGACAACACCACAGTTATGTGGTACATAAACAAGCAAGGGGGCACTCATTCTTATCCCCTCTGTAGACAAGCCATACCTTTGTGGAACACAGCACTGACCTATCAAGTTCATCTGCAAGCACAATTCCTGCCAGGAAAGAAAAATACTCTGGCAGACGACTTAAGCAGAAACATCATGGATCCTCACGAATGGAAATTAAATCCACAAGTATTCAGCATGATAACACAAAAATGGGGGCACCCAGACATAGATCTTTTTGCCTCCCCTCTGAACTGCCAACTACAGAAATTCTTCACAAGGACTTACCACACACAAGCATGGAAAGTGGATGCTCTCTCCTTCAGCTGGAAAACCCTAAAAGTTTATGCCTTCCCATGCCTTCCCACCACTGCCTCTCCTTTCAAAGGTACTCCTAAAAGCCAGACAAGAAAGGCCAAAATGATCCTGATTGCCCCACACTGGCCACGCCAGCACTGGTACCCAATCTTAAAGAACTTGGCTTAAGGCCCAGCATGGATTTTACCTCAAATTTCTCATCTTCTGACTCAACAAAACAATCAGATCCTACACAGCCAGCTCAGAACCTTAAACCTGGCTGCATGGCAGATTACTTAGCCAAGCAGCCAACACCTCTTTCTAAAGCTGTTATGGATGTCATTTTGGAGGCCAGGAGGCCCAGCACCAGGAAATCCTATTCAGAAAAGTGGAAGAGATTCTGCGCCTGGAACCAGGCTCAAAGCTTTGACCCTCTTGTTCCAAATATTACTCAGATATTACAATACTTAACTGAGATACTGGACAAAGGCCTGTCCTTTTCATCCATTAAGATCCACGCCTCGGCCATCTCAGCTCTTTACAACACGGATCCTCCTATTTTCTCTCATCCACTATTAAAACAGTACCTCAGAGGGGCTAAAAACATAAGACCGCCACGGAGAGCACCAACACCAACTTGGGACCTCAACTTTGTCTTGGAAAAACTAACTTTACCTCCTTTTGAGCCAGCCAATTCAGCAGAATTAAAATGTGTCATGGAAAACTGCTCTGCTTCTGGCAATAACCTCAGCACGAAGAGTCTCAGAGTTACAGGCACTAATGGCAGTGGAACCTTTCATCATTTTTCATCAGGACAGGGTTTCTTTAAGAACAAACCCTACATTTATGCCAAAGGTGGTATCCAGTGTGGCTCTTAACCAAACTATTCACTTGCCAACATTTTATCCAAATCCCCAGAATAAAGGGGAGAGACTTCTGCACTCATTGGACATACACAGGCAATTACGCTTCTACTTGGACAAAACAAAAGCTTTCAGGAAAACTGAGCAATTGTTTGTAGCATATGCTGCAGGATCACAGGGAAAGGCTATTTCAAAGCAGACCATTTCAAAGTGGATAGGACACTGTATCTGTTTCTGCTACACACAGCATGGAAAAACTGTACCTAGCAACATTAGGCCACATTCCACCAGGGCAACAGCCACTTCAACTGCCTACCTTAGAGGAGTAACTACCAAGGATATTTTGGAAGCTGCAATTTGGAGTTCAGTGCATACCTTTACCAAGCATTACCACTTGCCTCTTTACTTTAAATCCAGAGCTGGCTTTGCCACTGCATTGCTGCAGGGCCTCATAGCCAACCTGAATCCTTTATAGACCCAGCCACCCAACCTCAGCTTTGGGATTCAACCCAAGTGTAATGACTGCAGCAGTGAAACATGATGAACATAGTACAGTTTTGTACCTACCATAAATGTAGATGTTCGAGTGTATTCACTGCTGCAGTCCAGGTTACCCTCCCTCCATCCCCACTTTCTTAGCTGGGACTTATCTATACCTTTCTACCCTATACAACCTATTTGGTGTATTTGCTTGTAACTAAAGGTATTGTTTTTATTTGTTGTATGTTTTATTAGCAATATGTATTGCCTACCTATTTTGGGGGCACCTGACATCTGGGGCAAGAAAAACTGAAGAAAATGGCGTCTGCTGCATCTTATATACCCCTGGCACACTGACGTCAGGGAAGAAGCGACAGCAACCAACGCCGGACCAAGACTTTGGAACTCTGGCCGACTGTGGGACTGCCTGACAGCAGGATAACCCAAGTGTAATGACTGCAGCAGTGAATACACTCGAACATCTACATTTATGGTAAGTACAAAACTGTACTTTATGCAAAAGTGAAGGATTAATGGAGACAATCTAACTATGATAACACCACAACAGGATAAAATAATGAACCTCCAAATTAAGGAGAAACCAGTGGAGTGGGAAACATCTGATCAGTTGCCATATGAAGATACATTGGCGTCTTCAGTAGGAAACCAGTTGGAGTTGCACAGCAAGGGAAGGAACAGGAAACTGTGGCAACTCTGAACACAGTCAATGTTGTGGAGTGATAGGCCAGTAAGTTCCCATATGAAAGAGCAACAGATGAGACAGGATGAAACTGAAGACATTATGCCCACAGGAAATGGAGGACTAAGAATGTAACCTTGGTTTAGAAAAAAATGATCCAAGGGATGAGTTGCTTGATTTAACAGATGGATAGACCTATTGTAGATCAATGAAAGAAACAGATTACAGAATGTCAATAAGACTCCAAATATTAGAAGTTTGATAAAACAAATGAAAACAGTAATCAGGACTGTTGAAATTCATGCAGTATAACAGAAGTATACTTTACTGAGACAATTCAAGCCCTAGCTAGCGAAATACCTCATAGCTCCCCTGGTCCTGAAAGTAGCACCCCTAGAAACCTACTCGCGTTCAGCTTGCAACCAGTCGTCACTTCACTTATCCATAGTAGTAGTAGTGTCTTTCGGCTTTTCCTGGTTAGGGGTCGCCACAGCGGAACTCCGGTCCGCTAATGATTGGCAGTTGATTTTTACGTGCTGAGTTGCCAGCTCTAACGCACAACCTTCAACGAAGGTACGCCCATTCACGCATGTCTCCATGCAGAAGACGCTCTTGATCAAAAAATTAAAACCCACTACACTTTCTGCTGATCAACTCCCTACCGAGTACCTACAAAAATCAGCTGATGCTATTGCTTACCCTGTCTCAATACTAATCAATCAACCCATAGTAGAAGCTAAAATTCCCACCATCTGGAAAATATCCTATGTAATCCCACTTCACAAAGGAGGCAGCTCTACTGAATTCTCCAATTATAGGCCAATAGCTATACTCTCTCCACTTGCAAAGATTATGGAAAAATGTATTCATGGACAACTCATGCACCACCTAATCCAGAATCACCTTATGGCAGACACTCAGCATGGCTTCCGTCCTCATCACAGCACTACTTCAGCCCTCCTAACCTTTACCAACACCATAAACCATAATTGCAACAATAATTATATTTCCTCAGCCCTCTTCTTGGATCTTTCCAAGGCATTCGATATGGTTGATCACCAACTTTTAATCCACACCCTGCAAACATTCTGTCTAGATACTAGAGCCCTTCAGTGGTTTCAATCCTACCTGAATGGTCGACAGCAGGCTGTCCTCTGGCAGAACAAACTCTCTAACCTTCTACCTAACACCCTTGGAGTACCACAAGGCTCTACACTAGGGCCCTTGCTGTTCTCCATCTTCATTAACAACCATTATACTGTCATCCCAAAAGTCAGCTGTATCCAGTATGCTGATGACTCTACTCTGATTTGCTCAGCCACATCTCCAGTAGAGTTATGGTCAGCTACCCAGACCACCTTTAATACAATAGAAAACTGGCTTTCTGAACATCGTCTGATCCTAAATCCCAAAAAAACTAAAATGCTGTTATTTTCACCAACACGTAGGTCTACCGCTTTCACCTTTGTCATAAATTCAAATTATGGCACAATAATCTCCCCTGACCCCTCCACAAAACTATTAGGTGTCATCATAGACAATAATCTAAAATTTGACCTACATGTTAACCAAACTATCAAAACCATCAATAAAAAACTAGGGTCACTATACAGAATAAAAGCCTTCCCTAACCCCTCTAGCTAAAATTTCCATAGCTCGCTCTCACCTTCTTTCAGCCCTTCTGTATGCATCCCCTCTACTCTCGAATTTAAGCAAGACTGTCCTTAACAAACTCTCAATTTGCTACAACCACATTGCCAGGTTTGCCACTGGGCTGCCATTGCATCATTCTAAATCAGCTTGGGTGGCTTGAACTACCCAGCCTAATCCAGTATAACCAACTGATTATGGCCTATAAAATCCTCTATAATCCGGACAGTACTCCTGCACTAAATATTATCACCCCCTATAACAATACTAGACCGCTTCGATCCTCTATCAAACTACTAATTCAGACTAGCAATATTAATAACACAGCCAGTGATTCTCTCTTTGCAAACTCTGTAAGTAGATCCTTGAACTCTCTTCCAGCTGATATTACCTTACTTTCCACCTTAGGTCAATTTAAAACTAGACTCAAACAACATTTGTCACTTAACTGGCTATGTCAATGTATCAAGCCTGGCTAACTCTCTGTAGAATGTGTAAAAATCTGTTAACCAGTTTACTGTGTAATTTAATTTAATCTTGACTTGTGCTCAGGACTAACTGCAACCTGTGGAACTTGTTTAACTTGCTTACTTATGAAATCTCTGTAAATAGTCTGTTTGTAATATGTAATGCTGGTATTATGTAATGCTGTATCTGCTTACCCTTGGAGCTTTTCTCCCCTGGCCTTCGCAGAAAATGGACATGCATCCAGTCGGACTATCCCGGTCAACAAATGTAAAATCAATAAATAAATAAAAAATAAAATAGGATATATTAGTGTGCAGCTAAATTGATAACAGATAATCTTCCCACAAAAACACAGGGCAGTAAGGGAAAGGAAGGGGGAAAATCAAATGCCATCATGGAAGTTTCAAACAGAGAAACTATAAAGCAGTTAAGACAGGCAGTGTCACTGAGAGTACAGAAGAGGGAAGAGATCAATAAAAAGACCAGGAAGATAGATGTGATAAAAGCAACGCGCAGTATCAGAGCAGATCAGGATCTTTTGTATACTATTGTAAATAAACTAAAGATAGATGTGATAAAAGCAACGTACAGTATCAGAGCAGATCAGGATCTATTGTATACTATTGTAAATAAACTAAAGATAGATGTGATAAAAGCAGCGCACCGTATCAGAGCAGATCAAGATCTATTGTATACTATTGTAAATAATAAACTAAAGATGTGATAAAAGCAACGCATACTATCAGAGCAGATCAGGATCTATTGTAAATAATAAACTAAAGACAGATGTGATAAAAGCAACGCACCATGATAAAGGACAAATTATTATTCCAAGGACTCTGTCCCTGCTGCTCTTTTGTCTTGCCCTTAACCCATTAAGCCGTTTATATTAGGTCATGACTGCAATTTGGCTTCCAGAAAACAACACATTGTAAAGACTTCTCATCTTCTTTTTGTGGATGATTTAAAACTGTATTGTTCATCGGCAAAGAAATGACTGGTGAAAACTTTCTCAAGTGATGTAATAAGAATGTCATTTGGTCTTGATAAATGTGCAAAAGCAACCTTTAAAGCAGGAAAGCTGCAGCATAGGAATGTGATATAAAAGAACTTGAGCAAGAGGGAGTGTATAAATATTTGGGAATTGATGAAGGATCAACAACAAAACAGGAACAAATGTGAATAAAACTTAGTAAGGAGTATTTTTTTAAGACTAAAATTAATACCGAAAACAGCTCTTACATCTAGGAACAAAGTCCAAGTTATAAACCAATTTGCCCTGCAGTTCTAATTTCTAACTTATAGTTTGAGTGATGGACTGGCCCCAAAATATATTTATTCAGTTGGGCAGGAAAACACGAAAAATGCTTCATGCTTATTGACCGATTTATAAAAATCAGTGTATACCAAGATTATATATTTCCTGTTCTGTAGGAGGTATGGGCCTCTTCAAAATTGATTTCATGTATAGTTTTGCAGTCATAGGACTGCATACTTATCTGCTGACCGCATACTATCCAAACATAGTGAAAGTTTTAAAACACGAAAGAATAAGTCTACGATGACTTCCCTGCCTAGTTTAGCCAAAGCATATCAGCGTCAAGCGGGAATGAAAATCAGACTGGAAGTAGATAAAAAAATGAGGCAACAAATGAATGTGCCAAAAAAACAAAAGAAAGAATATAAAGTGAAGGATCAGATGAGAAAGCAAGAAATGTGAAAAATGCTTAAACTTAAGTTGCAATTACAGAATAGTCTTGGAACAATCTCATATCAATCAGGACCAAATGCAGGAATGGTTAAGGAGAGGCAAATTTAAACCAAAAGATGAAAGGTTAACATTGGCAGTCTTGGATAGCGGACTACATGCACATTGGTTTACAAAGTCCATTAAACGTGGGAGAAACAGACAAATGTAGGTTTTGCAAAACACATTTGGAAACAGTCTTGTGTCTCGTTGCTGGTTGTGATACTCTAATGGCAGAAGAACTGTATACTGAAAGGCACAATAATGTGCATTAGGGTTTGTGCAAACATAATATTGAAGTAGCTGCGAAGCACTCGAAACATGAGCCACAAACCAGTATACAAAATTATGAAGTTTATATCACATAGGATCAACCATTATCAGCAGTTCAAAAAATAGATGCAAGAATACCAGATATAGTAGTCCATGAAAAGACAAAAGTAGCATTGATTACTGAAATTGCTACAACCAGTGACTACAGTGTCTTACTTACAGAGACACACAAAGTCATAAAATACCATGATTTACAGGCAGAAACTAGGGCAATGTGGAAGAAGTATAGCCAGCCAGTTCCGGTAGTAGTAAGAGCAATGGATCTTGTAAAACAGAATTTACAGTCATACTACAATATGTTATTGATAACATGTAACTATGTATGAATTGCAGAAGGAGCCAATTCTGGGCACACTCCAAGATGCTGCAAAGAACACTTCTGGCTAACATCAAAGGCTGAAAGAATACTAATTTCTTGAACTTTAATCGTGCTATGACTTAGGAATGGGATCCATTCGAGTCACGGTATTAGAAACCAAAGAAACTTGGAGAAGTTAAACTGAGAGAAGCTGTATAAGAGAAATGAGGGAGCTTATTCTTGCTGTTCAGGCAATCCATTCTCTTTGGTCTCCAGGCCCTTTAAAAGCCTTTTTTAGACAACATCATAGTCCTGTGGTACGTCAGCAAATCGGGGGGCACAAGATTTTACCTTGAAGACTATTCCTTCAGGTCTGGGATTTGGCTATCCACCATCAGGTAACCCTTCAGGTGATATACATCGCTTTATAACACAACCTTGTGGCAGACTCCCTGACCAGGTCCAGGACACAACCTCACATATAGATAATTCACAGAAATGCATTTCCAGACATAGTACATCGGTGGGGTATTTCTCAAGTGGATCTTTTTGCTTCCCCTCTGAACAGGCAACTTCTTCACTTCTGTTCCAGAGTCCTGGGTCCTCTGACTTGGAAGGTGGATGCCATATCCTTTTCTTGGAAGGGGATGTTCCTAAATGCTTTACTCTCCTCTTCCTCTACTTCCCAGGGTCCTTCACAACATCAAGAAGGGCTCCCCAAGAATATTCCTGGCGACTCCATTTTGGCTCTGACAACACTAGTTCCGCTTTCTCTTTCACCTGGCTAGGGGCAATCCTCACAAGTTACCTCACCAGATGGATCTTCTTACATAAGACAAGGGGTCTGTCATTCATCCTCACTTGTCCACTTTTCAGTAGATACTTTGGATGATAGGATTTTGATCCCATTTAGACACCACTTTTCTGTGTATGTTGTTAGGGCTCTACATATGGCAAGGAAACCCACTACCAGAAAATCCTGTATAGCTAAATGGAAAAGATTTTTTTGTTTGGTGTCTCAAGCATCACTAGGATCCCTTTCAGTGGGGATCCCTTTGGTCCTTTCTTGCTTATATAAACTGCTCCATGCTGGCTTAGCATATTCTTCTGTTAAAACTCACTTGGAAGCATTCTTGGCTTGTCTTCCCATGAACCCACCTTTGGCCTCTCGTTTTGAGGTCAAACAATTCATTAATGGCGTCTGTTATATCAGACCATAAAGAAAACTTATCTGTCTCTCGACCTTAATTTTGTCCTCAAAAAATTGACTTGGGCTCCTTTTGAGCCTGTCTGTTCTTCTTTCTCTTTGCAACACTGCACCTGGGAGACTATCTTGTTTGCCCTCACTTCAGCCAATACTGCTTCTGAACTTCAGGCTGTGATGGCAATTTATTAGTTTTTGATAGTTGATAGGAACAGGGTGTCCCTGCATACTAATCCATTGTTTATGTCCAAGATGGTCAATCAGTTGTCTCTAAATCTGTCTATCTAGCTTCTGTTCTTTTTCCTTCTCCACAATCTGCTAGAGAGGATGTTCTTCACACCTTGGATCTCAGTAAACAGCTCAGGTATATGGACAAGACAACGTTCTCCTTAAATTTGAGCAGCCTTTTATTTCCTTTCATCCCATGAGACTGGGTTTGGCTATTTCTAAACAAAGCATCTCCTCCTGGATTTCCAAGGCCATATATTTCTGTTCTTTTCATGAAAACTGCTTCTGCTTCAGTTGAGGCTCATTTTACAAGAAGATTGGCCTCTTTTGGGGTTATTGTTACTAAAGTGATGTAAAGAAGTAAAATATATTGTTTGTTCATGTAATATTACAGTATCTTTTGCAATGTTACTTCTCCCTTTGCTATATTCAAGCCTGTGTCTATTTCTAATGAATGTTCAACACTGTATATAGCTATGCAAGCTAGATACATACTGTGTTTCTAAATGATGCTTACATAAGCTGTTGTAAAGCTTTTGCTCTCATGTATGTACACTTACCAATGTTTTGTATTTCCTTGTGATAGCATGTAACTGTGTTTTATCCAATCCTAACTGTCCTGTCTAACCTCTAACCACTCCCCTCTCATATCCTCCACCCCCCCTTATTATTCTTCAGCACACCTGTACCTACATCTTGCCCCAGCTTTCTCCACCGACTTAAAGCACAATACTTTTGCCTACTTCTCTCTCCCTCTACCCTAACAACCAACCTCTCCTTCTTACACTACCTTTGTTCACTTACCTTTTCTGCTAATGTCTCACATACACATAATGCCCCCCACCTCATAGCTATCCTACTAACATACTTCTCATTCCTTACCTCCTGTCCTATAAAACTTAATAACTCACATACATCTCCAATTTACTGTTATCCTTTACTCTACAAGGAACCCTCCCTATCCTTCCTAATCTCTCCCTCTCTCATCAACTCTTCCTATACTCAGTTCCCAAATTGAAAATTTTCACTCTCCCTACTACACCCCTGAAACCTAAATGCAGACCCTATAGTTTCTACCTTCATACTACAAAACCAACCCCACTCTCAAACAATATACTTTTAGATGGCAACATCCACCTCAGTCCTGGTCATTCTATCCCAACTACTACTAATACCAGCCGTACTAAACATCTCTCTATCTATGCAGTTAACATACAGAGTCTACCTAAAAAAATTACTAAGCTACACTCCTGGCTCACCCGCTACTCCCCTCGTATCTGAAGCATAGTTAAAACCACGCATCTCTAATACTGAAATATCCCCCTCCCACTGCAACATATATCAATTAGGTAGAACTACCAAAAAAGGCGGAGGCATTGCAATTATGTACTCCAAACACCTGAACCTATCCCCATGCCAATATTTCAGCCCAATTTTCACCCAGCTGAACTACTACTTTTAAACTGTCACCTTAACTCCTGCCAAAAAAATTTGCCATTGCATTTATGTATATATTCCACCTGGAAACATTATTCCCATCCTCGACTCTGTTCTAGCCTAGATGTCTCTACATAACCCATATGAGACCTCACTACTTGGTGAAGTAAATATTGACTGGCAAAAATTGTCTACTACCTCTTCCACCCTACATATTAACCTCCATTGCTTCCATCAACTTGTCATAACTCCTACCTGCTACAACAGCAACAATACAAAACCGTTCCACCTTAGACTGGATTCTTACTTCTGATCCTATCCTATGTTATAACCCCAGTATCCCACCCCACCCCAACTCCCTTAGTGACCACCTCCCCAATCAAGTACAGCGATACTCCCTTCAAATACCTAAATCCCACCTTTTTAGAGAATGTCGCAACCTTTCTTCCGTCAACTCTGAAACCTTTAATAATCGCCTTACTTTTATTAACTGGTCCCACCTGAAGTACCTCCCCCCTTAATGACGCAGTTCTACAAATTAATTGCACATTTCTTGATATCCTTGACTTTGTAGATCCTCAAAGCATGTTAGAATCAAAAGAAATTACTCACCTTGGCTCACTAAAGACATCCTCACTCTCATGACAGAAAGGGACAAGTACTGGAAAAAAATGGCTGTAAACCAAATCTGCAGTATTCTTCCAAAAATATAAAGAACTACGAAATCTCTAAAAAAAAATTAATAAAGACAAGAAAAACTACTATTATAACCCCCAGTTCTCACAAAATTCTAACCCTAAAAGATTCTGTCACACCATCAATACAATTTTGCATCCTGGTGAACCTACCACCCCTAACCCCTATCCAAATAATTCTCCCCTAGAAACTGCCACCTTACTTAATACCCATTTCATTGAATCAATTCAAAAACTGACACAATCCTACCAAAGTCATAACCCCTCTTGCACCAGACACAATACAAGCAACACCATCCCTTTCCCTCTTAACCTTATCTCCACTGCATATATAAAGTCCCTTCTACTAAAACTAAAATCTTGCTCTCCCTCTGCTGACACCCCCTTTCTTAAACTTCCAGCTCAATCTATAGCCTATCCAGTCTCAATCCTAATAAACAGATCTATCCAAGAATCCGCTGTCACCGATATCTGGAAATCTTTCTAAACCATTCCACTACACAAAGGAGGTAACTCCACAGAGCCATCTAACTACAGACCCATACCCATTCTATCTCCACTATCCAAAATCCTTGAAAAATGTATTCGTAACCAGCTTCTTACTTATCTAATCAATGAAAATATTTTGACCTGACCCAACATGGCTTTAGGTGTAACCATAGCACCTGCACTGCTCTCCTGTCCTTCATTCACAATGCTGCTGAAGCCAGAGACAAAAATCTTCGTGTATCCTGCCTCTTCCTCTACCTCTCTAAAGCTTTCAATACTGTCTCCCATTCCAAGCTTATTGCTAAACTAACTGATCTAAATCTCTCCTTCTCTACTATTTACTGGATGTTCTTCGTGTTTCACTGTTGCAGTCGTCACATTTGGGTTATCTGCTTGCAGTAGCTCTCAGTCGGCCTGATTATCAAAGTCTTGGGTCCTGTGTCGTTTGCTGTCTCATCTTCCGTGACGTCAGGTATTCAAGGGTATAAAGCATGCAGCCGACGCCATTACATCAGTCTTTCTTGATGTGCAGTGCCTGAAGCAGAAGCAGTTTGCAAGTGCTGGTCGGCCGATTCATGAAATTTTCGTTTTCGAGTTTCAGAACCGAAGTTTTCAACTAAAGCTATGTACCCCATTGGGGAAACTTTTTCTTGTTCTAAACCAATGTCAGTTAAAGTCAATAATTGTATTTCTTTGGAAAGCAAATACCTCCTAAAGATTTTCATTCGTACTGTATCCCTTGCCTAGGCCCTGACCACGATGTGCCTCGCTGTTGGTTTTGTGCCTTTTTTAATCCATGAACTATTAGTTGTCAGTACATTTTCTAAATATTTTGGTACTCAGTTCAATTATCCAGATATGTCTTTGGTAAGCCACCCGACTACCGACATTCCGAAAAAACGCAAAGATAAAGACCGAGACAGGCCGCCCATGTCCAAAGCTGCTGACGACACTTCTCCTAATCTAGTCACCAGTTCGCCGATACTCAGTGAGGTGCTTTTGCAGCCCCTGATACCTGCTACTTCAGATTCGCAGGCCTCTACTGAGACCCATTTGGAGTCTGGTATGCCTCAAGATGCTTCAACTGTGGAACCTGCGGATGTCTCTACCTTGGATGGGTCCGGAGCCGCTGTGCAGGCACCGGCTTCTGAGGGTGTATTCAGGCCTACTGACTTGCATATTAAACCGACGCCATCTTATTCTTCTAGGCCTAAAACTTGAACCATGCCTAAGAAACCGACGCCCAGACGGCATGGTCAGGCCTCTATGTCTAAAAAAACAAATGATAAGAATAGCTGAAGACCTTATTACTTTAATCAGGGGAAGCCGACCTTCCCCCTCTAAGAGACCTAAGACTGAATTTGCTTATGATACTTCTGACCTGGATTCTGAAATTTCTGTCTCCTCTGATGACCAGAATTTACCCTTATCTACCTATGAGGATTCTGATGCAGAGGAATCTGTTCTCTCTGCTTCTCCCCAAGATGATTTTTCTTTTGGTGAAACCTTGCATACTCTTGGGGAACATTTTCACTGGGAAAGCCAGGATTCCTCTGATTCTAAAAAAGAGGCTTTAATTTCTTTCTCCTGCCCCAACACAGGCCTTCAGCTCTCCCTCCTGTGCTGGACATTGTTGACGATGCCTTTTCGGAATCTAGCTTGGCCCCTAACTCTTTACCTCCTGCTCCCAAAAAACCTGATAAGATATTACAGGGTTCCTGATTCTCATAAATTCCTTTTTAAAAATCCTACTGTGGACCCTGAGACCATTTCACAGGGACCCAAGGGAATTAAGGCTACTACTGCCAAAAATCCTACCCACTCTGATAGAGATTCCAGGGCCCTGGATCGATGGGGTAAGAAGGTATACACCTCTGCAACCTTGGCCGTCAGGGCCTTAAATTGCCAGTTTCATATGTTAAAGTATCAGCAGCATATTATTGGATTGCTTAAACAGAAAATTATGTTGATTCCTGATTGTGCTGAAAATAAGGATTTACAGGATTTAATGCATTCTGCTGAACAGGTTGGAAAATATACTTTGCAATGTGGTTTTGATTCACTAGACGCATCTTGCAGGGCTGCTGTCACCGGGTCTGTACTTAGAAGGCATGCTTGGCTTAAGGAGCAATCTTTGCCAGATCATGTTAAAACTAAATTGCTGGATGCGCCCTTAAATCAGGACCGCCTGTTTGGCAACAAAGTAGAAGTTGTTGTTAAAAACAAAGTTGTTGCAGACACCCAAACAACTACCACCTCACGACCCAACACATGCAACACATAGACCACACAGTCAGAGTGTCAAACAGTCACAGCCCTTAAGGCCAAACAAAATGCCAGACACACTTGTCATTGGTGATTCCATAGTCAGACACACTGACGTCCCGCTCACCAGACTGAGTAAGGAGAAGGTCACAGTAAGCTGCCTGTCGGGCGCTAGAATCCGCCACATAACGCAAGCACTCAGGTCTCTCAACAGCAGGTACAGTGCGAGTACGACTCAGTCATTGTCCACGCTGGTGTCAACGACCTGAGACGCACCTCCTTGTTCTCCTGACTACATGAAAAGGGACATCGAGGAGCTCTCTGATTATGTAGCCCAGGCAGGTATGACCCTGACCTTGAGCAGTATCCTACCTTCACCTAGAATGATGCCACAATACAGTGATAAGATGATTAGCTTTAATAATTGGCTTAAATTCTGGTGTAATTCAAAGGGGATCAATGTCTGTCTGCCTGGGATGACATGCTGGACAAGCCACTGCAAGCAAGGGAGGGGCGGCTTGCACCTGTCACCCTGGGCTTCGGATATTGGCAAAGGCTCTTGCCACCCCATAGTGCCTTTTTAGGCAAGGCTCAAATTCTAAACTTACCACCCTAGAACACCAAAAGGAAAAAAACTAAGGGTAATGCTGCACAATGCCAGAAGTCTCAATCTCAAGATGCACGCACTCGAGGCCCTTCTCAATATGGAGAACATCGATGTCTGTGCTGTGACAGAAACCTGGTTCAAGGCTCCTGAGAGCACCCCAGCACTAACAGGTTTCACCTCATATCATGCTCCGCCCCAAAATCCGGACAACACCAAGAAAGGAGGGTGTCCATATTCATAAAGGACACCCACACCTCAAGGTTGGTGGCAACGCACGATGCATCGGAGACCATCCAGGTGCAATTAACCATAGGCAAGACTGCTCTGCAATTTGTAGCATGTTACAGGCCACCCTCTCAAACTCAGGAACCTCACATGGCCTTCCTGAAAACATTGAGGGGATAAATGTATCTCCAAACACCATCATACTAGGTGACTTCAACTACCCTAATATAGACTGGGAACACTACTCAAGCCCGAACACTCTAACCCAAAGATTCCTGGAGTTCATAAACTCAAATGCCATGGAACAACTAGTCACCATCCCCACAAGAGGAGAAAACATACTTGATCTCATCATCACGAACATGGGATCAAAATGTTCAACACCGAAGTATACCCCTCACTGGTGAGATCAGATCATAAACTAATCTCGCTGGAGGTCCTCATCCGCCCCACCTGAAACAAAAGACCACAGTGAAAAACTTCAAAGCCGATTTCACACTTCTAAAAACTAGTGTGGTTTCCTTTAAGGCCCCTGAGCCAGTGGTAAACATTACTCAAACCGCTGAATCACTTACAAATGCCTTCTACCAGCACCTACAGGACTGCATGGATCAGGCAATCCCAAACAAAACTAAGACTCTCTGTACCAAAGGCAAGCGTCCAGTCTGGTGGACCCCAGCCATAAACAAGCTCTACAACAAAAGGAGGAAGCTACTACAAGATAGAGCAAAATCCTTGAAAGGTAAGACACCTTTGATCATTATAAGTAAAAACTAAGAGCTCTCATAAAATCATCCAAGGCAAATTTTGAGAGAAAATCGCCAAGGACTCTAAAGACAATCATAAGGCCTTCTTTAGCTATGTTAGAAACCTAGGAGGAAACTCCCAGATATGCTCAGAATTAGTTCAAAATGATGTGAAAATTACTGAACCTACACACATTGCTAACATACTGGCTAACAGGTTCAGTGCAAACTTCTCCCCTCCCCAAAAGGAGAGATATCTATTCCAGAGGATTGTAGCCCCCAAACATCTCCAACGCCCAGGTGAGAACTGCCCTCACTAAGGCAAAACACAGCATCCATGGGACCGGATGGTGTCCCCGCTGTGTGCTTCATGAACTCAACGAGGAATTAAACCCACAGTTAGGACAGCTGTTTAATCTTAGCCTCACCTCAGGATCACTGCATCAAGGAGTGGCGCGCGGCGACTGTGGTCCCACTTCATAAGGCGGTGCCTCCACAGACCCTGGAAATTACCGCCCATTAGCTTGACAAGTCTTATCTGCAAAGCCATGGAGAGGATCATAATGGAACTCATAAATAAAGACATAGGAACTTGCAGACTTTGGATCCAACCCAGTTTGGCTTTGTCAAAGGCAGATCCTGCCTCTTAAACTTGGTTGACTTTTGAGACAGTCACCAAGGCCATTGATGAGGGAAAGGCAGTCCATACAGCCTACCTCGACCTGGCAAAGGCCTTCACACAATACCCCACTCAGGTATCATCGAAAAACTCATCAGCTTGAATGTAAACCCATACATCACAAGATGGGTTGCAAACTGGCTAAGTGACAGAACCCACAGGGTCAGAGTTGCTGGAGCCATGTCAGACTCAAAGCCTGTCACAAGTGGTGTCCCACAGGGCTCAGTCCTGGGTCCACTCTTGTTCGGCATCTACTTTTCTGAAGTACAAGCAAACACAGGAGGGTTATGGCTGACAAAGTTTGCAGATGACTGCTTAGTCGAAAAACTGCTAGTAGTCAAAAAACACATCTGAAACAGATATCCTCCATAAGGGCCTCACAGAAACGGATAACTGGTGCCAGAGCCATGGCCTGAAGTTAAACGCCAAAAAATGCATAGTCGTACCCTTCGGGAAAAACAAGGTTACCCCTAGCTACCATATAGGTGGCAATCCAATGAGCACAGAAAAAGTCATCAGGGATCTGGGGACCCAAGTTGACAGTAGCCTTTCGTTTGACACTCATGTTGCTAAAGTAGTTAGGAAAACCTTCTATATCCCACCTGATCATGAAGGGATTCACATCTAGATCAAGGGAGGTCATCGCCCCTGTACTCATCACTCATTAGACCTATGATTGAGTACAATGCCCCGCTTTGGAATGTATCTGACCAGACACCTGCTGCAGCTTGAAAGGCCCCAAAAGTTCCTCACCAAAAGGATAAAGGGTCTCAAAATATGTTTTATGCTGCCCGACTGAAAGAACTCCAGCTCTATTCAGTCTCATACCGCTTGCTCAGAGGTGACCTGTGCCTGACATATAAGGCCATGTCAAACCCAGATTTGATGAATATGCTTCACCTCAAAAATCTAGATCCCTCAGAACCACAAGGGCGGAGACTTAAACCTTGACACGGTTATAAATAGAACATGCTGGAGGGACAGATTCATCACCCAGAGACTCCCTATGCTGTGGAACAAAATCCTGGTACATGTGAGGCAGAGCACCTCGCTGGCCTTGTTCAAGAGGAATCTTGACCAATGGATGGGAGATCGCAGATATACCCCAGGGATTACTTCAGTGTCACTGCTTGACAGAGGCACAGAAAAATGATAGGCATAGTTTTTATTCAAACTAAAGGGGTGGCGAAAGCCACATAACTATGGGCTAGGCTTATAAATGCCCTTGGGCAGATAGCCTAGTATGAACCTATGAACCTATGAACCTAAAAGATGGAGGAAAAAGCTAAATCTATGTAAACTGTTAAAGTTTCTTATAAGTGCAGCCTCCTAGATTTAGTAGGCATTGGCCCTCAAAAAATTGGCCCTTTCCTGCCTCTTCCAGGCCTTCTCAGTTCAAACCCAGAACAAACAGAACACCCGGGCTTCAGTCCCAGGGTACGCACAGGACTAAGCAGTGGGGGGCTCCCACTTCCAAATCAGGGAGTAAGTAGTAAGACTCCCCGCTATGGCAAGCTGTCTCAATGACTTGACTTAAAGACTTCCAAGCACTTCTCAACTGACTGCTCCTTTAGGGGAAAGATTGCTCTGCAAGAAAAAAACTGGGAACTCATTACCCAGGACAAATGGGTTTTAAACATAGTTTCCCAAGGGTACAGATTTCACTTCCACATGCTACCAACCCCAAACGGTTGGCCAGATCTACCCCCAAATCAGTGG
This sequence comes from Protopterus annectens, assembly GCF_019279795.1. NCBI lineage: Eukaryota > Metazoa > Chordata > Ceratodontiformes > Protopteridae > Protopterus > Protopterus annectens. The sequence goes on from NC_056735.1 coordinate 380,235,468, forward strand.
GCAGAGGCTCAGAAGCAAGTACTCTCTCTCTTAAGATTAAAGGCTATTCAGACTGTACCAGAAGAGGAAAAGGGGCAAGGTTTCTACTCAAGACTTTTCCTGGTACCCAGTAAAGACAACTCATGGCGTGCTATCCTGGACCTGTCAATCCTAAACACCTTTTTGGTGATTCCAAAATTCAACATGCTAACTCTTCACCAGTTGCTTCCCATGATAGGCAAGGATGCCTGGTTGGCAGCACTGGATTTAAAGGAAGTCTACCTGCACATCCCAATCAGGGAATCTTGCAGAAAATACCTACGCTTCAAAGCAGGCTGCATGCACTATCAGTTCTCTGCACTGCCCTTTGGCTTATCTACTGCACTCAGGGTATTCACAAAGTGCCTAGCTCCAGTCATTGCATTTTTCATGCAAAGAAATATTCAAATATACCCATACCTGGACGATTGTCTAATTCAGGCAGAAAGCCAGGACATACTTCTGAATCATCTGGCATTTGTACAAAAGGTGTTAACTTGTCTGGGGTACACCATAAACGAAAATAAATCACTTTTGTTACCCTGTCAACAAATCATATTCCTGGGAGCAAGCTTGAACACAACTTCCCAGATGGCTTTCCTTACGCCAGAGAAACAAATTCATTTGACAACTTACTTCAAACTAGTGGCCGCAAAAACCCTGCTATCTGCAAGGCAAATACTGCAAGCCTTGGGGTTCATGGCCTTGTGCATTCTACTAATTCCATATGCAAAACTGTATATGAGGAAACTACAGTGGTATCTAAAAAGCCTATGGTGTGAACATTCTCAGGATCTAGAACCAATGATTCCTATCATATCTTACCTACAATTAGAATTAATTTGGTGGGCAGAGGCCTGCCACCAAAACAAGGGATTACCATTCACTCTACCCCCTGCCGCCCAAACCCTAACAACAGACTACGCATGGGGGGCTCACCTGGCCGGGAAGTGCATTCAGGGCAAATGGAACCCAAGTCAAATGCACCTGCATATCGATCAAAAAGCAATGTTCGCTGTATAGAATGCTCTGACAGCCTTCAAGGACCACATTCTTCCAGGACAATTAATGGTAAAGACGGACAACACCACTATTATGTGGTACACAAACAAGCAGGGGGTACACATTCTTACCACCTCTGCAGACTAGCCATGGCTCTGTGGAACACAGCCTTGAGCTACCAAGTGCATCTACAGGCTCAATTCCTGCCAGGAAAACTAAATACACTGGCAGATGAACTAAGCAGAAATCTCATGGACCCACACGAGTGGAAACTGGAACCAAAGATTTTCAACATGTCGATCAACAAATGGGGGGTCCCAGATATAGACCTGCTTGCCTCCCCCAGAACTACCAATTGGACAAATTCTGCGCAAGGACTCCCCACAAGCAAGCTTGGAAAGTGGATGTTCTGTCCTTCAGCAGTTTATGTCTTTCCTCCTCTGCCTCTCCTCTCCAAAGTGCTACTAAAGATCAAACAGGACAAACCAAGGATGATACTGATTGCACCAGACTGGCCATGCCAACACTGGGTACCCCCTCTTGCGCAGTGTGTCACAGCTGGCCCCATGGCACCTACCTCAGACCCCTACCCTGCTGTCTTAGCAGGAGAGCCAGATTCTGCACCCCCAGCTTCAAACCCTGAACCTGGCAGCCTGGCTGATTACCTAATCTCTCAGTTACCATCCCTCAGTAAACAAGTGTTGGATGCCATTTTGGAGGCAAGGAGGCGTAGTACTAGAAAATCTTATGCTGAAAAATGGAAAAGATTTTGTGCCTGGAACCAAACTCAAGGGATAGCCACAACAGCACCCAATTTACCCCAGATTCTTCAATACTTAACTGAGATGCTTCACAAGGGCCTTTCCTTTTCCTCCATCAAAATTCACGCCTCAGTCATTTCAGCTCATTACAACACAGAACCACCCATCTTTTCTCACCAACTGCTCAAGCAGTTCCTCAGTGGGGCCAAAAACTTAAGACCACCCAGGAGGGCCCCAGCTCCATCCTGGGACCTTAATTTTGTATTGGAAAAACTCACTCTTCCTCATTTTGAGCCGGCTGCAACTGCAGAGTTAAAATTCCTTTCTTGGAAAACTGCTTTCCTTTTAGCAATCACTTCAGCAAGAAGGGTATCTGAATTACAGGCCCTTATGGCAGTGGAGCCTTTCGTCATCTTTCATGTGGACAGGGTGTCCCTCAGGACCAATCCCTCTTTCATGCCCAAGGTGGTATCCAATGTGGCTATTAATCAGTCCATTCATTTGCCAACCTTCTTTCCCAATCCACAGAATAAAGGGGAATGGATACTGCATTCCTTAGATGTGCACAGACAACTTAGATTCTACTTGGACAGGACTAAACCTCAAAGGAAATCTGAACAACTGCTGGTGGCATTTGCTGCAGGGGCAGAGGGAAAGGCTATTTCAAAGCAAACCATTTCTAAATGGATAGGCCATTGCATTCATTTCTGCTATAAGCACCATGGAAAACCTATCCCCCAGGAGATTAGACCCCATTCAACCAGGGCTGCATCTACCTCTACAGCCTTTCTCAGAGGTGTCCCTACCAGAGACATCCTAGAAGCTGCTACCTGGAGTTCTGTACATACTTTCACCAAGCATTACCATTTGCAAATTTTCTCTAAATCCAGAGCTGGTTTTGCCACTGCAGTCTTACAGGGCCTTTTAGTTGGTCCTACTGCTATCTAAATTCCTCCTCCCATCCTTAGCTTTAGGAATCTACCCAAATGTGATGACTACAACAGTGAAACACGAAGAACATAATACAGTTGTGTACACTTACCATAAATGTAGATGTTCAAGTGCATTCACTGTTGCAGTCCTGGTTACCCTCCCTCCAGCCCCCTGACTTCCTTTGGCTATACCTCTATTCTCCTTTACTATACTTAAAAGCTTTTTGGTGTACTTGCTTTTTTGTTGGAGGTATAACCTTGTGTGTGTGTGTATATATATATATATATATATATATATATATATATGTATGTATGTATGTATGTATATATATATTTAATTGCTTCCCATTAAGGGGGGCACCTGACATCTGGGGCAAGAAAAACTGATATAATGGCATCGGCTGCATGCTTTATACCCCTGACTACCTAACATCATGGAAGATGAGACCGCAACCGACGCAGGACCCAAGACTTTGCTAATCAGGCTGATTGAGGGCTACTGCAAGCAGATAACCCAAATGTGATGACTGCAACAGTGAATACATTCGAACATCTACATTTATGGTAAGTGTACACAACTGTACTTTTCTCAAGCTATCTCTCAAACAGGCTCCAGTCTGTCAGATGGCAAGCTACCTGTTCCCCTTTCTTACCTATCCAAACTGACATCCCTCAAGGCTCAGTCATCGGCTTTGTTCTATTCAACATCTTCACCAATCAACTTTTCTTCTTCTGCACCACTTCCTCCCTTATACAATACGCTGACGACTCTACTCTTATCTCTTGTGCTGACAACATCACTAACCTTTTTTCCATCACTCAAAAACTCTTTCTCATCTGTGAAAAAATGGTTCACAGACCACCAACTTGTACTTAACCCTCAAAAGTCTAAACTCCTATTATTCCTTCCAAAATCCTTATCCCACCATAAATCCACCTTTACCATTTCTTCTCTGGACAACACGCTCATCAAAGCAGAACTTCACTAAGTTACTTGGTACAATAATTGATGATCAGCTTAAATTCCACATCCATATACAACACTGTATCAAAAAAATAATCAAAAATGTAGTCTTCTGTACAGAAATAAGAAATTCCTTGCTCCTAACTCCAAACCCACCCTAGCCCAAGTCTTCCTCCTTCCATATCTTTCCTATCCTTACCCACCTCCAGTCATCCCTGCTCACCAAACTCGAACAGACGTACAACAGTATAGCTAGATTCGCCTGTAACAAATCCTATAAATCACATAATTGTCTTGCCCTGAAACAATTTCAATGGCTCAAATTCCCCTGGCTCTTACTACTTTCCCAACTACTGCTCACACACTCCTTTCTTAACAAACCCCTTGCCTGTCCCTCTCTTTCTGCCATAGTAGCCCCTTACATGCCTGCTCGCTGACTTCATAGCTCTGACCAGCACCTTCTTGACTCCTATAAACCAAACAAAATAATTGGCAAACTCCTGTACAAACACTCAGTGTCCCTGGTTTGGAATAAGCTCATACCCAACATACGTAGCATTACTAGTACGAGTCATTTCAAAATTGAAGTCAAGAATTACTTTCTGAACTCAAGATCCTGCCCCTGTCATAAAAGATCTTTAAATTTCATCTCCAATTCCTTTTTTCTTTCCACATCTCTTCTACTTTTAAAATCTATTGCCTAATCTGCTGAGTTTTTCTGTACTAGTTATATGCTACAGTGGAAGAGCCATGTCAGTTGCCATCACTACTCGCTCCTTACTGCACATTTAGTAAGTATTTTTAAAATCTTCATATCTGTTTTGCTAATGTTATTTGCACATTTTTCTCACACTTGTTTTTCTTCACTGTTGCTGTATTGCATTTAACTGTCTGTCATGCATTTTCTCCACTGGAGGTATATTCTTTGTACTTCTATTTATTAGTTTTATTTCTTCTCTGCGTGCAAAGTTTTATTCTCATTGTTTTTATAATGTCAAGTATGTAATTTTTCTTAATTTAATGTCTAGTATGTAACTTCTTAAATTTTTATTCTTATTGTTGTTATAATGTCTAGTATGTAATTGTTTCTATAATGTTGGAGCTTTTCTCCTCCGGTTTCCACTGAAAATGGGCCATATGGCTCAGATGTACTAACCCAATTAACAAATGTCAAATAACTAAATGCATATGTCAAAAAGTGGTGTTAACTGTAGAGCTTTTCTCCCTGGGCCTCCACTAAAAAAGAGGATTTTAGTCCAACTGGAGTTTTCCAGTAAACAAAAGTAAATAAATATTGTTTTATGTAAGAAATGTGAAAGAAGTACATATAAATGATTTTGAGCCATTGGAATGGTGTTATAGAGCATATTGTAGGTGCAGACGGATGCTCTGGAATAGCAGTGATGTTTAAATGCGAGATTTTCAAAATAATCGATAAAATAGTTAAGAAACCATGTTAACAATAAATGTATATCTAATTGTACTTTAATTTAATAGTTTTAAAGGAAGTAAAGCAATTTGTAGCCACTGATGTGAAAATAATAATGAAAGATTATAACTGAAATGAAGAATTGCACAAAAATATTAAATGTGTAAGACATTACAGGAAATAGAAGGTGGAAAGGAAATAATACGATGTACTGAGCATTGTAGTAGGGGGGTGGTGATGAGGTGAATAAGGTAGGGAAAGAGTTAGAGATTGACTGTTGGTTGGGAAGGTAGTGAGGAATAGAATTTATGGAAAGATCACAGCTGTGTGAGGGGCTTGTATGAAAATTGGACAGAAAGAAAGAAAGATCACTTTAAAAGAAAAGCACAAAACAGATTATTAATCTAGAAAAAGAAGTGGTAAAAGGAAAACAAGGAATATGGAAACATAGTTAAAAATATGACATATTCTTACAGAAGGCAAAGATGTACTGCATTGTAAGATAAACGCATGACAAAATAGAGAAGACACATCCTAGGATTCAGAAATGCCTAATGGACCATGCAGTCCCATTCACAGCAGTATTGTATGGTGTGTTAGGCTCAAAAGATTCAGAGACAGCTGTATCACTGCAGCAGTACAAAGGCTTTGAGCCTGATGCAAATGCAGCAGTCTAGGATCAGGGCTGTTACCAGTTTGTCATGTGCTCTTCCCCAAAAACATTTTTAGTATCTGTATAGCACAGTAGGTCAGTTTGGAGGATAGCACTGTCATGCTACTGGGGGAGTGAAATGTAAAAATATATGCCATCTTTTGTTAGTATACATTTCCTTCAGTAAAAGAATCAGGACTGATAGTGCCATGGCACGTAAGTACTGAGAAGCCACGTGTCTGTGTGTACCTGCGAATTTGAAGGTGCCTGTATAACTGCATTGCATGGGCTGGTAGGGGGAACCCAAGTACTATTAGGTCTAACTGCATACTGTTTGATTCAGAGACATGCTAATGAGTCACTGAGGAAATGTTGCTTTTTATGGCTTTAGCATGTTTGTGAATTACAGATTATTGCCATTGTGCTGTTGGGCAGTATGGTATTGCCTAAACAGTACTGTTGGCAGTATTTTTGTTTTTTTAATCCTGACCAAAATGTTTTTTTTTTCTTAAAGGAAAGAAAACGGACATTACACCATTATTACAGAACTTTATTAAGAGAAAAAATATAGTAGAATGCTTAAAAGTTGGTGAAAATATAGTAGAATGCTTAAAAGGTGGACGACACAGTAGTGCAACGGTAGCATTGTCGCCTCACAGCAAGAGGTTCTCCGGTTTGATTCTTGGCTGGGGTGCCTTCTGTGTGGAGTCTGCATTTCTTCCCTGCATTTGTGTGGGTTTCCTCTGGGTGCTTCAGTTTCCTCCCACTTTACAAAGACATGCGTCTGGAGAGTTTCTCCCCGGGCCTCCACTGAAAATTGGCTTTGTTCCAATTGGTACTTTCCCAGTTACCAAATGTTAAATAAATAAATAATGGAGAGATGCAGTAGAATATTGGTTGGTATTAATAAAATAACTAAGGAGTATATTGCGACTCTTTATAAAAAAGAACACATAAATGAAATAAAGGAATGGAATTTAAAAGAGCTGAATGAAAATTGTAAAAGAGAAATAGTAAAGGAAATAACCTTGGAAGACTGAAGTAATGTGTTTAAAACAGAGAATACAAATAGTGTCAGGCAATGGTAATGTATGGTATAGGTTCAATTTTGTAGAGAAGGAAAATGTTGTCAAAGTATTAATTGAATGGTATGTGAAAGCCACGGCCATGGGGTAAAGGGATAAAGCCCATACTATGGCCCAAGTGGCCCAGGTTCACTTATTAGCTTAGGAGTTTGATGTACTAGCAAGGAGGGAGGGTGGGATGGTCCAGCCCATCCAGGGGAAAGGTTTATGTCGAAGACACTCCCTGAGGAAAGGCATAGTCCACAGAGAGGAGTAGCCTCAGACATTGTTGATGAACTCAGGGGTGAGGGTGGGGAAACAAGGATGGGTCATTATATATTGCCCTCAGCAGAAGTAGTATTTGCCAGCACCCCCACCAGGATGCCCTTAAGATCCACACCAGCCCTAGATCACATGGACATGTCCAAGGGAGGAAGGAGGAGCAGGTAGTATTATGAATGCAGGTGAACCCAGCAATGGACCGGGGCTCTGGGATTGCCAGAATGTTTGAAGTTGGGGGGGGGGCAGGGTGAACAGTATATGATTGATATAAATATGTGAAACTATGGGGGGTGTTAAGGTTATTTAGAAACATTTTGTAAATAGAATATTCAAAATTGGTGACCGATAGTGGTATATAGTGCATCTTATAAAACTGTAATAAAAATAGAAGATAAAAAAAATACTATTTGCATGTCTGTTATTAAGAATAAATAAGTAAAACAAATATTAGTGTTATTAAAAGAAATGTTAGATGTTATAGTGAAAAAAAAATGTCAGGTTATTGGTAGATTACTTATCAAAAGCTTAAAATAATTTGGGCACAAGCCTGGAAGATATGGGTATGATAAATGGTTGGATACTTGAAAAAATAAAGATGGTTAAACGTGTCAGGAAGGGATGGCTAAATGTGCCAGGAAGGTGTGCCCATAGATTAGTGTAATATTTTGTTTGGAATTGAATGCTGCTATGAGCTGTCTTGATGGACAACACTTGAGGATATACACTCCATAGAATATTAGTTTACTCTGATGATATAATAGTTTTTGCAAAAAAAAAAAAAGTCTTTTGATGACTGTGATGTTCAAAGAAGTTGAGCTAAGACTGGATCAAATGTATAGATATAGATATATAAATAAAACTGAATCAAGTATATAGATATAGATACATAAATAAAATGTGTAGGGAAAGTAACAGATTGTAACAAGCCATTGCAGTATATCCTATACATAGCCAGGAGCATTACTTCTTAAAATAATGATTATTGTATGGCATCACATCTGAGGGGGTTCAGTTATACAGATCATATCAATCTGCTTCGGATAATGTTTAGATACATATGGCTTGTTTATAATCCCTGCCATTTTCATATTTTCTTCTTGCTTATACCTAGTAGGGGATGCCTCTGAAATCCATTAAAGAATAGACTACACAAGTACTCATGTATCCAGTTTAGCCATCAGTCAGAATTAAGAGCCATGTGACTGTATGATGTGCATGCTTTGTCTGACACAAGCCATACTTGGGCTGATGCCATCTTAAACCTGACACTGTTCAGTTCAGCTGTTGGAGCTAGTTTTCTTTATAAGCATTTTATCAGCAGGCCTTTCTTTCTTTTATTTTGTAAAAAAAAAAGGTCTGGAACTTGGCATGGCAGAGATCTTATGTCACAGAAATGTTTTAAGGTTTATTCCATTATGTTTTATTTAAATAGCAGCTGGCTTCCATGTATTCTGACATTCAGGACATCCCTACCTTCTTTTAAGCTTACTTTTGTTAATCACTGCCTTGAGTTTCTCTTCAGGCTTCTTTGGTTTAGATGATTTTCTAAGATGTTCACCCCACTCTTCTCCTTTAGATGTTCTTCGTGTTTCACTGTTGCAGTCATCACCTGTAGGTTATCCCTGCTGTGGTAGGCTTTGGCCAGCCCGAACACCAGAGTTGATGTTTTTCTGCTTCGGCTGCTGTTGCTTGTTGACTGACATCAGGTCATCAGTGCTGTAAAGCAAGGCAGCCAACGCCATTATAGCAGTCTTTCTTGCCATGGAGCCCGTAGCAGAAGCAGTTCGCAAGTGTGCCGGTATGTTGCTACCAGAGTTTGAATTGCAGCTGAAAACATCTAAAGCTAAGTACCCTGTTGGGGATCCTTTTTTCTTGCACTAACCGATGTCTGAAAAAGTTAACAATTGTCTCGCCTGTGGAAAGCAGATTCCACACAGAGACTTCCATTCATACTGCGTCACTTGTTTAGGCCCAGACCACGACGTCCCCCGTTGCTGGTTCTGTGCTCTCTTTAATGCGAGAACCGTTCATTGTAGAGCTCTTATTGTAGACAGGTATTTTCATCTTCCATCTTCGCATTCCGAAATGGTGTCCGTCAGCCAACAATCCGTAGCCATTCCGAAAAAACGTAGAAATAAAGATAGAGACAGATCACACAAGGCTAAGTCTTCCGACGACGCTGCTAAGCAGGTCGTCAGTTCTCCGGAATTCAGTGATGCACTTTTGCAGCCTCTGATGCCCGATACGATATCTATGCAGGCCTCTAATGAGACCTTTTGGAGTCCAGTATACCACAGAAGTCTTCTTTTTCTTCTGAGCCTTTGGTTGTCTTAGCCTCAGTTGGGTCCGGAGCCGTGACGCAGGCACCGTCTTCCGAGGAGGCCTTTTGCAATACCGAGTCTAGACAAAAAACGCTGTCTTCTCATCCGACTACCGTTTCTCTCAGACTGATGGATACTCTTAGGCCTAGAAGCCAGGCCACTCCTAGAAAGTCTACCTCTAGCCACCATCTTACTCCTGCTCCACCACCCCACAGCCATATGCTTAAGATGGCAGAGGATCTTATCTCCCTTATCAGGGGTAGTCAGGCCACAACTTCTAAAAAGAAAAGACACCCTTCTCCTGAAATAATGACAGAGCAGGATTCTGAGGAATCTGATTATTCAGATTTTGAAGAGGAACAACAACCTCTGACTGCTTATGAGGATTCAGATGCAGAGGAATCCATTCCTTTTGCCTCCCCACCAGAAGATCTTTCCTTTGGGGAAACCCTTCACACCGTGAGTGAACATTTCCACTGGGAATCTCAGAACTTCCCTCAGTCTAAGAAAAGACTAAGAGTTTCTAGACCTGCCCCAGCACAGACCCCTGGCCATCCCCCCCTGTCTTAGAAGTGGTGGATGATGTTTTCCATGAATCCAGCTTAGCCCCTGACGCCCTCCCACCTGCTCCCAGTAAACCTGACAAGTATTACAGAGTACTGGATTCTTTCAAATACCTGTACAGAAATCCTGCTGCAGACACGTAGGTCAATGCACAGGGACCTAAAGGAGCTAAGGCTAGTTCTGCAAAGAATCCTATATCTTCTGACAAAGATTTCAGAGCTCTGGACAGATGAGGTAAAAAAGTATACACCTCTGCAACTTTAGCTATCAAAGCACTCTACTGTCAGTTCCATATGTTAAAATAATAACACACTTTGGAACTATTAAAGCAAAAGATTTCTACCTTTCCTGACTGTGCCAATTCGAAAGAGTTAGCAGATTTA